>NW_006263532.1:70772-76612 GCF_000469605.1 Apis dorsata | reverse complement strand
TTTTTTTTTTAAACAGTATACCTTGTCCAATTTTAATGCATTAAAAATTATTATATCTGTCTGTAATAAAGATTATCGTTGATCGAATTATTTTATTCTCCCTGAAAGATATAATTGGTATATAGCCACGCGTGTATATTGGTTCGATTAAAAAGTTTCACCAATCAGCTTATTAAGAGATGTTCTATTATCATTATTATTGCGATATTATTCTTGCATCGACGAGGCAAACTTAACGATCCATCGTCGCGGTCATCGTTTTAAAATACTCTGTTTCGAAGAAGCGAGATCCAATTAACATAACACGAGGAAACAACTAGGAACGAGTCCTCTATCGGGAGAAACGTTTTTGGTTCCCTTTGGTTACGTTCCTTTGACAACCAATATCCTTTTGATCATTTTCCTTGCGACTTAAGCATTCGGCAAACTATAAATGTAGGAAGATTATATCGGTGTATCCTGGCAACTGGCAATTAATGGGTTGGGGATGCACGGCTCGAGCAAGGTATCTCAAAGAAAAAACACTTTGAGATATGGAAATATTTTTAAAGCATCGATGTTTCCCCGATGAGTAATGAATCCTCGTTTGAAACGATTCTCCTTTGTCGATCGCTACATCTTACGCATCTTACGCATCTTGATCTTTCGTCGTCTACAATTTTTTCTCCTTCTTAAATTTTTTAAATAAATGCCGATTATTTATTTTAAATTCCTCCCTTCTTCATTCATCGTCGTTTCTTTAATCAACGAGCTGTGATTCTCTATTCTCAAACCATTCTCAAAAGTATAAAAACAATCCACTTCAAAATACATCCTTCGATCCGACATTAACGTATGGACGAGAACATTGGCGGAATTAGATCAATGTGTTGCCAATGCGTGATGGCTCTTCGAATTTCATTGTTGATAGGTTAAAAACGGGGAAGGGGAAACGTAGGGCTCGCGGCTCCTTTCCTCCACGTCCGTTTCCATCCTTGGCAAGGTGGTCTGCGGTTTATCCCTCATTACGTGCGATTCGTTTGCGGTACTCGCGCGATTTTCTCTTGTTCGTTTCGTTTCGATCCGCGGCGGCGGTGGTTGCGCACCACCATCCTCGTCCGCGGATCGCCGCCGCAGTTATTTATCGATTTGCAACTCGCCTCAAAGCACGTGATAACAAGGGTCGAGGTAAGAGGGTGCCGTGGACCACCTCGAGCTCGTTGCCGATTGCAGCATCCGTCGTACATGCGTGTATATTGGCGCGTTTGAGAGGGGGATGGTTGCCTGGTGTTGGAAGCCAAAATACCTCGGTCGGTTTTTGACGGTGCGGAATGTTGCCGAGTTACTTGGAATATTGGATTCGGGGGAGAAAGGACTGTTCCTCGATCCGGGAATAGTTTCTCAGTCGAAGCGAGCCAAAGATTCGCTATAATTCTGGATTTTTACTTGTTGGAGCAGGAAGATTCGGATGGATTGGCTTTCGATTTGTTTCGAATATCAATCAAAAAGATACGATGAAATCCTCGAGGAATTCTCTGATAATGAAAAGTTAGAATATGAAATAAAAATAAAAAAACGGATTCAAGCGGATATTAAAAGGGATATCAGAGATACTCGTATCGGAAGTGGATGTAATATTCTCCACTTACGAGGCTGTATCAGTGGTAATTACGACACGTCTAATCGACAAAGGCGTTAAGCCTCTCGAATCTTTTTCCCCATTGAACCAGGATCGTTTGCAGGTCGCTTCTTCCATGTAACTTTTTAACCATTAACTAACCTTAATGACGTTCATTACGTGCGAACGCGAGCCTCTCGATACTTTAATCGTGGCTCAATGTAGACAGATAATCGAAAGAAACAACGAGGCGATGATCGAAAGGCATTAAATTTCGCACAATTTAATTTATATCTCTCGAAATATCAACGCAAATGGAAAACCATCCCCCATTCATATAAAATTGTACGAACAATTTGGACAAATCAAGAATCATTTCTTCTCAAAAAGCGACAAAATTTCGACGACGAGGTTCAACGATTGGTTGGACTCGAAAAAAAAGTCGATCGACGATTCCAATTTCTCCTCGGGGAAACGGAAGTGCTCCGCGCGAATGACACGCGTGTTTTGTCGCCGCGGTGGAAATGGATCCCCGGTTATTTTTAAGGGGGTGCAGCACCGTTGACGAAAGTCTTTGTTCGCGAAACAACGATCCGGGGACGCGTTTAACGATCCTCGAACTCGCCTTGATTGGGGGTCGATGACGAGGACGATCTCTCTATTGAAGGTGGAGGGGGGGCGGCTTCGAAACGTATCGCCACAATTAAGCTCGCAATTATTCGCGTCGAAGACGTTTTCCACCCCCCTGCTCCCCCGTTTAATTTAATTTGCCTCGCGGGAGACGTTGCCGGAAGAAAAACGGCCGACGAGATTGGAATCCGCCGGCAATGAGGTATCGAGAATCCGTTTTTTTAAATGCGTTTTATCGTCGTACCGCCCCGGAATATACGACGCGGCAAACTTCCTCCCTAACCGTAGGATCGAATTGCTACGATCAATAAGAACACCCCGTCGAACATTCTACGAATTACGCGGTTAATGTTGCCGACATCCGTTGAATACCCAACGCTCCTCCCCGCTCCAACTTGTTTCTTGTCAACCTATCTTTTTCAAGAAACAAAGTTGAAAACGAGCGATTTTAGAATCTTTTTAAAATCTTATAATATTCTTGGAATATTTTTTCTACGAGGATTTTTTTCTCTTTTCTCCTTTTATTGCGGATGCATTTGTGGAAAATTCGCAAAACTGTGCAGAGAATGTAATTTTATCATAATTACAATATAATGACGTTGGTGAACGAATGGAGCGATATTTGGCAGAAGTTCAGCCAGAAAGTGGAGTTTCGTTCCATATAAAGTTCCGTGAAGAGGAGAACTTCATCATCCGACGAACGCCGTTCGCAATTTCTCCTCTCTTTGTTATTTTCATCATTCCCGAGGCATATTTTTCTCGTTTCGTACCGAACCGTAGATTAGAAAGAAGCTATAATGAAATGCAATTCCTTCAAATCGAGGCGAGCGTCGAGCGCGCTCTCGTTGATAAATCTCTCACGAGTCCTTCCCCGCTCGACTTCTCCACTTCCTCTCTCATCAACCGCGCGTTACACGCAAGTTGCCGCCACTTCCGCTGGGCGCAGGTGCGTGCACGAGCAAACGAGCGAGCGGCCATTGCGTCGCGAGGACAAAAGCGCAGCTGAGAAGCGCGTACGAGACTTTGCCTTCTTCTAACCAATCACGAGTCACGTAGGTAGACCTCGGCCATACCTTGGCCGTACGAACTCGTTTAACATGTACATGATGAAACACGATGGAAAGGGGCAGCAAGCAAGGGCGTGGTTCGCCGTTATTTATTTCGTCGAGGACGAGTTGGATGATGACGAGCGAGAGACTTCTGAGAATCTTCCGAAACCGCTGACCAGCGAAGTGGAATTGGCGCGGCCATTACGCGGCCAGAGTTGTGTTACTCGGGCGCGATAAGGATAATGATAAGAAAATGACGCGGATGATTGCACGGTAGCCGAAGGCAGGAAACGATCTTATACTGTTATTTGTAATAGGATTATTACTTGACGCATTATTTCTTCGTCGATGTTCGAGTACTTCCAAGTATTCGGTTCGTCGTGTTTTTTGCCGATTTCACGACTATCTCCTTATAACCATCCTCCACACGGTTACGATTAACAGGTGTTGTATCCCGTTTTGAAGCGTTAAGCCTTTGGTAAAAGAGGGATTATATTTTTCGAGATACAAGGAACATCGCAGGGGGATTATCGTCGACTTTGAAAGTTTCAAAGTATCAGAGTTTGAGGTGTGCAACGCTCGGGGAAGGAAAAGAAAAGATTGTTGCTACGCTTTCTTCGGGGAATCTTGGATATGCGAAGAGAAAGCAACTCGTGCCGCAGATCCAATATTATATAATCGAGGTTAACCCGTCGATCAATCACGTCGCGCAAGTTTCTCACCAACGTGTCCGGTGATTTCTTTTTGGACGTAAATTTTTTCTCTCTCTCTTTCTCCAGCGTAACGCGAAGAAGAAGTTCATGGAAGGGGGAGAAAAAGTTCGAGAAAAAAAATTGTCAAAAGATGGTCGATCGAATTTCCTCGAATAAATTTCCGTCAACGATATCATATCGAGATAAATTCGAAGCATCTTCTACGTTCGTCGCACGAATGAAATATTATATATACGAGTTGTAAGTTGCATGGTATGAAATACCTCGTGCACCGCCATCATCGCTTCCGGTCTGGGCTTCCCGCGAGTGCCAACCTAACCTCACATTAAAGGGGATAACGCATTCGAGAACTTATCTCATAATATATTTACGCTCGCGTTACCACGGTTATATATTATCCTGACCCCTCCGTTCTGTCCTTTTTCATCTTCTTCAACCCCCCTCCCCCCTCTCTTTCTCGATACATTATGTATTCCGAACACGGTGTATTTCATACACGTTTTCGATCTCGATCTTTCCTCGCCTTTCCACGCATTGAATCATTCGGGTTATGAACGTTTCATTCAGAGATGGTTTCACTCAATATCACCATCATAGCAAATCGCTATATAAATTGGTTTCTAGAAAGAACTAGAAGAATAATAATAATAACAACGTTGGAAAAGACCTTTCTCTTCCTCTCGAACACGATAAAATATTAAATTTCGTATTTTAAAAATGCAGCGAATCAATTTCCTGTGCCAATACTGCGCATACTAATCGCGTGCTCGTTGTTGGGTAGCAATTACGTTCATGACGCGAGACACGCGAGTCTCTATCTCGGGACAACACGCGTGAAATCTCATCCGTAGCCTGGCATCCTGTGATGCGCGCATCACACCGACGTGCGCCACCTCTCGTGCATCGACCTCTCCTTTCCGCTTTCGACTCCAGATCCACTTTGCCCCTTTTTATCTTCCTTTGCCTTCTCTTTTATCTTCCCCCCGTTCATCTACCACCCCCTCTCCCCCTTCCCTCCCCCTGCTGCTGATTCTACGTGGTTAAGAGTCGGATTACCCTTATGGTGCTCCGCGAAGCTAAATCACCTATTATGCATACGCCGGCACTTCTGCCAGGCGAAACGAAGAACTCGAGGTTAGAGCCGTTACCGCTCTCTCTCGTGAGTTCCCCAGAAGATTCTCTTCTCCCTTCCTCTCCCTCGCTCTGCCCTCCTCGTCGTGGAATCCTCCTCGCCTATTACTCCCTCATTTGCCCCGGGTCCATAGAAATGTAATTAAATCCCCTGAGCGGACGCGAAACGACGCGACGACGCGAGCTACCTAGCTAACTGGCTCCCGTGGAAACCTGCTCGTGGGAAAATCGAGAGAGAAAGAGAGAGAGAGAAAGAGAGAAGGGCACTTTTGACAGGCGAGCGTTAATTAGCGCCACCAGGATCGACGACCTCATCATTTTTTTAAAGTTAATTGGGCAAGCCCCGCAATTAGAGCTCTAGATACGGAGGGGCGATGGTTGCGCGGGGAGGGAGCGCGTCAAACAGGACGATCTTCCGTCTCACGGGACAAAGGACGTGCAACCTATCTCTTTTGCAACCTTCTTCTTGCATCTTCTTTTGGTTCCACGCTCCTCGTGACGCGAGCAAACGGTCGACGTACACGCGAGATGGCACAGAGGGGAAATTAATTTCGCGTTTGCGAAGACGACTGCAAACTTGGCGTCAGAATTAATGCAAGATGCGGTTGATGCAAGCGTTGCAGAGGATGCAAGGGAAACAAGTTTGGGCAGAGAGAGGTAGTGGCGAGAATAAAAACATCAGGGCCATTAACGCGTGCCCGACTCCCCGACACAGGTTTT
>NW_006263532.1:58945-70536 GCF_000469605.1 Apis dorsata | reverse complement strand
CTCTCTCTCTCTCTCTCTCTCTCTCTCTCTTTCTCTCTCTCTTTCTCTCTCGGGGTTGTGTGCCCATTTTCTGCCCGTCCATTGTTTCTTCTCGACCTGTCGACGGGCGGAACAACACCGGGCCAGAGCCCGGTTAAACTATTTTCTTTTACTTCCGAACGTTTCGTGTCGTTTGGTTGGAAAGAAGAAAGGGGAAGAGAGGAGAAGGATGGAAAGAAGCGTTTCGACAGCTCGTCTTCTGGTCCCTCAAATGCCAAGGATGGTGGAAATAAAAAATTTTAAAGAAGCTATTAGGAATAGGAAAGAGAAATTCATGGAGCTAAAGAACGATGCATCGTTGATTGGTTGTCATGGAGGGGAGGAGTCCCCTCTGGAGAGAAAGGAGAAATTGCTATACGTCCATCATCCAGCGTGGATGCAAGTTTTCCCCGCGCAAAGACGAACGAGCTCTGTCGAAGAAACAACAACTGCTCTTTGGAAACGGATGATCTATGGCCACTACAGTTCGATGCAATTGCGTTTCTTTCCATCGTTTGCGGAAAGTCGGTTTCTTTTCCCGCTCTTATCTCTCTTTCCTTCTCTCCGCATCTTTCCACAATCACCCAACCAACCCGTTGTCCCGTGCATCTTCTTATCTCGTCCCGTGGAAATCTCTCTCTTTCCTCGAGTTACTGGAAACTTTATCTCTTCGTGCTGTCTCTCTTTCCCTCTCGATTCATCCTCGTGTTGGAAAGATAGCAGTGTCGATCCTTAGTCCGAGCGAACTTTACACTCGGTACATTATGAATATCGTGATTTCGCGAAGAAGTTATATGGTTCGGTCATTTTTAAAATGGAAAAGTACGGGAAAAGTGGGTCGCGGGTTTAGAGTAACGTTTCACCTGCTAGACCCACCGGCTCTGGAATCCTCTTATCGGCTTTCTCGGCTCTCGAGCACCTCTTCGGTAGCATTCGCAACCGTAACATATTTTACCTTTTCCATCGCCTCTCTTTTTTCTTCCATTCTTTTTTCTTTCTTCCCTCCCCTCTCTTCTTTTTTCAAGTAACGTGTACTCGCTAATTAATTACGGACTTAAAATCGATTAATCCCGGGCAACGATTATCCGCTTCCATTTCTCTTTAAACGGTTAAATACGAGTCGTGACGCGACTCGTTTTTTAAACCCCTTATATTGTAACACGAGGGTAGATATTAGACACGTGGTCATTTGTACCTTGTTTACATCCGAATTCGATTCGATCCGCTATTAATTTAACTTTTTATACCTCCATTCGTTGGTGTTTAATTACTGATATTAGTAGATAGCATCGGTAATAACTCATCGTCGTTGCACCTGGCGTGCAATTTTGTTCGTGATATTTACAAGGGGTGGTGTTTCGCGAACTCTAAAATGATCATCAGTGCGATTAATCCGTTATTATTCCGTTATTATTAAAATATCTTTTGGTTGCGAAGAATTTTTTATTTTTCGCTTCTAGATGTAATACGTTTAAAAAATATTTTTGCACAAGTGTTTAAGAAATTGCAAGATTAAAATAATCGCGCAATTCGTAGAGGAAAGAATATAAGGATAAGGAAATTTCTCCACGATCTCTCTTTCCTCATCGTTGTCGTGCGAGATATCGTTACTTTGCTGCATGCTTTTCGACACGTGTTACATGTCTTTCCCCGATTAACGCCCACTGAATGAATAAACGCGTCGTACGCAAATAACTCTTACTTTTTAATGAAGCCCGATACAAGGTTTCACCGTTAACCAGAGAGTTGTGTGGATTGGACAAGCCACGATGAAAGATTTCCTTTACTCGATAAAATGCAGCTTAGAACGATAAAAAAAAAAAGAAAAAAATAAAGAAAATAGCAAAAATTTTTTCGCGATAAATGGAATGATTTAAACGTGGTTCATTAACATGTACGATAATTCATTTCTTCCCGTCATTTTAATCTCTTTCAATTTATTTTGAGCGAAACTCGAGCGAAGTGGTAAAATTTCTTTAATCTCTTATGAATATTTATATTTATGTATGCATCGATATTTTTTAATTCATCTCTCGTTTTTCCCTCCCCTCTCTGTTAAAGAAAGAAGGGAATAATACGATTTTGACATTCGAAATGATCGTATAAAAGATTTGCTATTATTGCCTGTACCAATTCATCAGTTTTAAATGATGTATCGTTGTATACGTTGTTTATTCTTTATTTCGAATTCGAAATAGATATTGATGAATCACAGAATCATTAAATTGTGATATAAGCGAGGATGGAAACGAGATCGGGATTTAATGTGTGCATACGCATGATGATTCAAATTTATCATACGAGAAATGGATAAAACGTTTATTTTTATCGCGAATATAAATTTCTATGCAGATTTAAGATGTCATGTATCCTACACGTCGATTGTCTATCGTCACTCACTCATATTTCTCATTCTCAATTTTACATTATCAACCAACCAATTAACCGACACATCCTTAATCCTTTACAACCGAATTGAGCAATATAAGCGAATTCAGATCTTCTCTGACATTCGAAATGAGGTCAAGGAATATATGGCATAGATTCAATTTCCATTAACCCAGTCTTGCATCTTGCTTGAGGTTTCTCCTCTCGACAGACCTTCGAAACCTTTGAAACGTTTAGACCCGATGCCCAATCTCTTGATGTATAGAGGAGGCAATTTAGGAACACGTTTCAACATCTTGGGGCGATATCTGATGATTTTACAGGCGTTAATTGGCACGTCTCGATCTTACTTGATCATCACCAGGTATACGATTCCTTCATTTTTTTCCTTTTCCACCGCTGTCTTCGCTTCTTTTCTTCTTTTAGAACGTGGATCGATGGATGAATGGCCGGTGAGACGACACCATATCAGCTCGTTTAAAAAGTTTCCAAACTCGAAAAGCTTTCGGACAGGACTTACCGGTTCCATCCTCGACCGACACACGCCTGGCTTTATACTGTTTTTTTAAGCATCCCTCCCGATAACACCGGAATCTGTTCAGGATTAAAAAGCGAACAGGCGCAGCTTTATAATATTCCACGTCACGTTTATCTCCGGTGTCATCCGCAGAAATTACATTTCAGCTTGTTCTTTAACGTATCGCGTCAGATTTTTCAAGGGATCCTGACCGTGCCGATACAACATTCCTTCCTTTTTTCCCCTGCCCCACCACCCAGTGGTTTCACGATTCCTTCCACAATCGTAAAAATTGGCGAGTTCAAATCAACTTCTTCCATTCCTGTTTTCTTCTAGTCGCTCGAAGAAGGAACCACTGATCAGCAGAATCCATGCGATAATCGTTGTTTCTCTTAACCTGTTACATATAACAGGCAACGATTTTAAACATAATTAACAAGATATATTTATTGCCACGTTCATGTAAAAACTCGAAGAGCAAAAGTAAAAGAAAAGAATAATATGAATGACGTACGAGTAGGTAAGGTATTAGTAGTTAACGGTCACCGTGGCGCTAGTGTCGCGTATAGAGTATCGCACCACTCCTAGCGCCTGTTTTATTCAACAACTCGTACGAAAGAACGGTTCAAAAAAAAGAAAGGAAAAGAGGAATCCATCGAGCAATGATTTCGCTTCACGGCCCATCGAGCACACACCCTTCCTCGAATAATTCCCGCGCCAACTCCTGCTTGCCATCGCCACCGTCCTGTTTAACCCGCGATCTGCACACCCTCTCGCGCTATTTCGATTTCGGCCGCGCCACCGCTTCACGATTTATTTAACTTTAAGAGTAGTTCAAGTGGTGGCCGACCAGAACCACGCGCGGAACGAAGTTAGAAGGGGGAGGGAGAAAACTGAAGAGTTTGAATGGGGCACAAAGTAGCACGGAGTACGGCCGATTTTGCGAGAGGGAAGAGAATAGGTGGATGGAAAAGCCCGACAGCAGGCCGCCCGTCCCCCCACTTCTCCTCCCCCCTCTCTCTGACGTTCGAGGCGTCAATGTATAGGGGGATACGTTCCAGGTTGATGCCACTGGCGTTGGACGCAATTTGAGAGCAATCGACTGAACGACACGCCGCAAATCAAACCGGTCGTGTGTTAGCCAGCCTCACCTCCGACCTGCCTGCGCATCACCCCTCCTCCCCTCGCGCACACAGCCCTCTCTGTCATCTATCGTGTCCTCTCCAACCCTTTCAACCAACCCCAGCTCCGGCCAACCGCCTACCGAACTAACCTCGGTGCCGGAACGTCACCCTTTTCGTCTCGAATGCGAACGCTCTCGACGATTCGAGTCGACGATCTCTACGTACAGCGATCCGACGTACAGCTGCATCGCCCCATTACAACGCGCTGCTACTGTTAATTGAATCGATCGTTTTCAGATTGGCGGTCGCTCTAACCGGCACCGCAAAATCGGCGAAATCACGTCGCGCGTGGTGCAACGCACGAGCCAGTTCTCTGGGGACGGTGGACCTGGTCGCGGGGACACCGGAAGAGCGGTAATCGAGAGGGAAATGTGTTCGATGGGGGCGTCGCGTTTCAGAAGAAATATGCGTGGACAACGATCGAATTTCGTTGTTAAGTGTTCTTATGAATTGATCACGCGTTCAAGAAGTGGAACGAATAATCTCTCTTACGTAAAACGATAACGCGGATGTTTCATTATATATATATATTTCTTTTTGTAGGTGCTGAACGATTATTTAATCATTGGAGAAATGTTTGTTAAAAATGTACAATGCAGCGTGAAAGTACATATATCGTAAATTATCAGTTAGTTGGCGGATAATGTCACTGTAGATCGGCTTTAATTTCATTGGGACAGATCGATAACCGAATATCGGATTAAATTTCGTCACGATTTCATTTTGGGACTCGTATCTTTTCAAGCGGATCTTCTTTGTTCCTCTTTTATATATATATATAAGAAAAAAGGGTAAAGTATATTTGGCAGTCGGATTTATCCTGTCCTGGATAAACTTTGCGCCCGAAATATTGGTCGGCTATTAAAGAAACAATTATGAAGAATTGGGCACGGAACAAACCGGTTGACGAGCGGTTTGAAACTCGGTGCACAGTTTCCACGAGCGTAGTTTGATTGTAGGTCGAACTTTGACTATTTGTATGACCTTATTTGAGGTTTCCGGTTCTTGGGATCGAAGTTTCCTGACGCTGCGCCGCGTTTCAAATGATTATGTTTTAGGGGACCGTGTACAATCCTCGCAAATTACTTCGTTGCTTGACCCAGTTTCGAAACAGGCGGAACACGGGTCGTTCTCGGATAGGAAATTCACATTTTCAGACGTTTTGTTTGTGTCTCAGTCATCCGGCGAACAAGGAGGAAGGTGTATTATCGATCTCGCGGAGATGCAGTAAATATTGCACGACGTATTTACGCGTTTGCAATTGTGCGAGGATCAACGAATTGGGGCGGATGAATTTTGTTTGCGCCGTTTAACTGGGAATGAAACTGAGGTATATATATATATTTAATATTTTTACTTAAAACTACGAGATTTAAAAAGCAATTATAGCTTGCTTTCTTTCTTCGAACGCGTTTCCTTCACGTACAATGTAATTTATCACGAACACGAATATTCTTGAGAAAGCAAAAGCTCGCCTCGACTTTTTTTCCCACCGATAAACAATCTCGTCGAAATTTCATAATCGTACGTGCGTATTTTTGCGTTCACGTTTCTTCTTCGCGTTCGAACAAACAGAGTTCGAACAGAGTTTAAATCCAAATCTCGTTTGAAGATTGTACGAGTCAAATTTCAATTTAATCCCGACCAATCGAGTCCCGTTACATAATCGGCGCTATTCGATCGATTCGGTTTCACCCTCTAAAAAAAGAAACAGAGAGAAAGAGAGAGGGGAAAAAAAAACAACCAAAATACCCAATAACCGTTTAACATTATCCAATTAAAAATTCAGCTCTATCGCGTAACAGGGAAATTAAAAAAAAAAAAAAAAAAAAAAAAAGGAAAGCAAATTTCAAACAAACCGTTCAAACTACCGTTATCGTCAAATCGAATTTTTCCCCTCCCGCCTCATTCAAACTTTTAAATTGCATTAACCGACGATCATTTCGAGACCACCCCCTAACGTTCCCCGTGGAGATAATGCCCGTGGGGGGATTACGCTCGTTCGATTTTAACGGTGAAAAAGCATTGTCGCGCGCTGAATCGGGCGCGAAAGAGGCGGCCCGCTATCGATCCCGATTACCACGCGGAAAATTACCAGCTCGACACCGCCGCGCTGCTTGAACGGGCGCGCGCATTACGCCCCCTCGTTAATTAAAACGATCGGTCGCGGGCCGATCCGCGCTCGTTTCCCCTTCGAAACGTGGCTAGGCCGGGAAGAGGACTAATCGCGGCGTTCAGCGTTTCGAGCGTCCGCGCGTTTTCCGCGACACCGGCCGAGGGGGAGGAGGAACACCGAGGTGGCGAGGTTGCGCGTGTCCCAACGATCTCTGTCCCGGTGATCTCTCTGTGAAACGCTTAATTCTAAACGCTCGCCGAGCGCGGAGGAACGAATAGCTCGGTGGGACGCGGCGCCACTCGTCCGACACTTGGCAACCCGCGCTCGTTCCTACCTATCCCCCTTTTCTCTCTCTCTCTTCCTCCCCCCAGGACTCGCACCACCCCGTTCCAACGAATTGTTACTGTTAATCGATTCGATTGCTTTCGAATTGACAGTCCTCTTGACAGTGTCCCGCTGATTTACAGGCGGATGTTTGCACACCGGCCAGGACAAAAGAGATTTTCCACGTTCGCCCGNTGTTTTTCCTCCCCGCCGCGGATACGATTCTCGATCCGAGAATCAGCCGCGCGTGCCGCTCATTGAATTTTTAATCGACAATGGAAATCGATTCGATCTCCTTCACGCTCGGCTTTTTTCTCGCTGTTTTTTCACAGGCCGCCATTACGCTTCGCGGTTACGAATTTTTTCCCCTCCCACTTTGCTTCCTTCCACGCTGTCCTCGACTTTTCTCTCTCTCTCTCTCTCTTTATCTTTCTATTTTTTTTTCCTTCCTTTCGTGCTCGCGATGCGCAGTTCCGCGCACACACACACACCGATACATAGAACGTGTACGATCGTTCGCTCGATCCACTTTTTCCTTCTATTTCCGCGAATACGTTGCCTCTTCTCTGATCGAGTTCATTCATCCTTCGAAGTGGAAATCGGATCAACGTTCGTTTTCATCCACGATTCTTTTCTCGTCCGATCATTTCGCGGAACTCTTTCTTCCCCCATTGTTTTCTTTATTCCTCCTTTTATTCATCCATTTGCCACGCCGCGTTAATCGTCCCCTTCTTTCCTTGCAATAAAGTGAAATTGATAACAGATAAACCGAATTCGCAGAGAAAGGTGAGTAATAATCGTTTTGATATCGGTCTCTGATTCTTGATAAGTCGCTTTGATCGCGAATTAAGGCCATCGGCATCAATCATCCGTCCGCGGATCTGCTCGACGATTAATCTCTCGCGTTTAAGCTGAAAGTTGGTCGGCCGATCGTTTGGTTGGACGAAACGAATCGATCCAGCGGTGGGAATCGGTTCAACCGATGTTTTTTAACCCTAAACCAGCGAAATTTTCGTACGTAATTTCCCGGCCGCGCACCCGTTTGTTTCTGGCCTTTCTGGTAACCGGGACGAAGTGGAGAGAGAGAGAGAGAGAGAGAGAGGAAGAGGGAGAGGAAGGATGGTAAAGAGGCTAATACGATTTTACGTGGGAAACGAGTGAAAATACCGGAGTGAACGTACACACAGGGGCACACTTAAGCGCGATAAAACGGGTCGTACCGTGAAATGCAAGGAATGGAGAGAGGGCTGGATGGCGTCGTGTAGTTGAATAAAAATGGTGGAAAAATAATTCTTCGTGTGGAGAGCGCGCGATTCGTTTGCGATTTATTGCGAAAATCAACGAAAATCAATACTTTACAAATACCCCAATATTCATTATATAATAATTATTATTATTATACATTTATCACATCGTAAAAAAAATATTTCAAAAATTGTATTATTGAGATATTCGTAATTTGTCGCGTAAAAAAGCGAAGCGTAGTCTAACAGGATATATAAAACGCGTTGTAAATTTCTTTACACGTCATATATGAAAATCTTATCGATTGATCGGTATTCGAATGCTGTAATATATTTCCTTTGAAGATTCGCGTTTTCGACGAATATTCCGTTCGAATACTTTCTCTATAAAAGGTGGCAAGTGGGCCTGGTGCGTGTACGCGGTTAATGGCGGGAGCCGTCGCTGTTAAAATATTGAAGGAAAATATGGATGGCCGCGTAAAACGCCTAAATAGCAGGCTGACGATCCGGCCGCTGGAAACTCGGGTTACGAGGCTTCTCGTGTTCTCGTTGAAACGTTAGGCATCGATGTACGCTAGTGGGCTGTCCGCGTTAAAATCGTCGGGATTAACGAGCGGCGAAAAAGCGGCGCATCGTCGTTTCCGCGTAACGCCGGTTTTCCGCGTAAGGGATTCGAAGCACTTGTAATTACGGGGTTGCGGCTCGTAACGGAAGCTGTCCAACGAGGTTACGTTACGTTGCAAATTGGCAGGTTATAAAGATAGAACGCGCTCGAGGTACTTGAGTGCATGGGAAGTTAACGATGAGCGATATAGTTTGGATTGGGTGTAATGAATTTTAATTGGACGAAAGCTTCGTTTCATAATTTCGTTTGTGATTGATAAAATGCGTGGGAAATGAGCAACGAAAAACGATATAAAATATCGTTATATATAATTAATGTAATCTTGAAGTGTTTTATATATCTACGGGGAAGATTTTATTATCTATTATCTTTTACGCTCACATGTAGCGATTATTTTCAAGATTGGCAATTTCTTCAAATCTTTATTCGAAATTAGAACTTTTATCTTTATTATTATTTTCTAATTACAATAAATCGTGTTCTTAAAATATATAAATTGCACTTTTGTAAAAGATTTTTATAGAATAGTCGCGAGTAATACATTTAATTGAATCGTTTTAAATATTTAAGAGAGTTTTTATTAATACGGAAAGAAAATGTCGGAAGAGACATTGTAAATAATGGAAAGCGAGAGAAGATTAACGACTATTTTTCTCGTTACAGATGTTCTGAGACGCATCGGTGGTAAAAAAAAAAAAAAAAAAAAATGAAAGCCGTAATCGCGACGTGTCTCCTCCTCTCTGTCACCGGCGTCCTCTCCGTCGAGTGGAAACACAGCGCCGTCCTGGACAATAACTTCTTAGTTCTTTGGACGCCAGGCGAGAGGGATGTGATGTTCGAGATTCAAGTGAAGACCCTCGGCTATGTGGGTCTCGGTTTCACGAGGGATGATGGCACTGTTGGGGCTGACATGGTCATTGGATGGGTGGACAACAACGGACAGCTCCATCTTCAGGTAAGTGTTCTTAAGAGCGTCACGTTATTTCCTTTGCGATCGTTCTCAGACACGGCTCGTGGTTTCTCCTCGTTCATCGTCTTCCCGCAAGAGCATTAATGCTCTTAATGCTCCACGAAAACCATATACCTATATTACTTAAATTACTTAAAATTGTACGCGCAACTCGATGATGGAATCAATTGCAATTCATCTTCCATCTTCCATTCCTTTCTTCTCGAATATTTTCGTAAATAAATCTAGTAAAATTTCTTAACGTAACGTATACATGTATCATCTACGATCGAGATACAATGTCTGTACAGGTTTGAAATTTCGAGAAACGTATCGCATGATTATTATCGTCTGCCAATCGCGGATGTCGTCGTCATAAAGTACGTCGAGAACCGAGAACGATCGCGAAACGATTATTTTCATCGAGGTCTAGCAAAATTACATTCATTCCCCTGGAACGTTGACGTGGAATAATTTCAACTAATTACTCTTATGCTACCGATCCCGGTTCGCCGAGTGTTGGCCACAGAAGGGTACACCGTGTGCACACAGGGAGAAGCTGCATAATGATAGTCCTTCCGGAGATAAGTAATGGGTTTCTCGTTTCGATCGGTGGATCAGATAGTTATCAATCTTACCAACCGAGGGCAGCGGCCTGTCATTATCGGTGCTCGTCATTTTGTACGACACTATGTCGTTTTATTTTTTCGGCAGGCTCGATTATCTTTGGATGATTCTCAGTCACCGGCCCCATGATGTATTGCTTTTATCGAAACGCTATTTTTCGAACCGTGCACCGTTTCCCCTGGATCAGATAACTTTTTCCTAGCATCGGGACACGATGGGAAACGTGTACGTTGCTTTGATATATTTCGTTCCAATTTTTTTTTTTTTTTTTTTTTTTTTTGAACGAACGATTTTAAATTTATCGTAATTGCGATGGAAGAATAGAAGGTATCGGGAGATATGTATTTGTTTCTCGACAGAATTTATTTTAATTTATTTTTAAAAAGAAAAATAGAAAAGGAATGTCCACGATTTTTCACTCGATAAAAGAATTCTTTCGAAAGAAAATAATTCCTTCTAACAGGAAATTAAAATCAACAAGTAATTTTAATAACTCTAAAATAATTCCATAAAAAGATTCCCCCTTCATTAATTTTATTATTCAATTGAAACAAGAGGAATATCAATATACATATATAAAAATTAGTTTTCAATTTCACCGTGAAATCTAAGAGACATAGGCACGACTGAATTTCATCTCGAAACCTGCTATATACACGCGCACAAGGAAACATGTATCTTCCATTTCCACGGAAGTCTAAAGCCCGATAAACTAACAAGGCGAGCATCCCGCTATAACTCGAGAGACGTCGCCTGTAAACCGGTTTTAATTTCGCCCGAGGGGGTCCACAAACGTTACGTGCATAGAATTTTCGGCCCACGAGTTTATTTTCGAGTACTGTTAAATTTAAAACATCGTTATCCCGCCGCATCAGTTGGCGCAAACCCTCCTCGAGGACCGGACTCAAGGGGATTACTCCGTTATCCTCCCTTTCATCAGCGTTACGCGGCTGTTGTCACTTTACCCCGGCTTCCTCATAACATCAGGATCCAGCTATGGAAGGAAGATGGACGACCATGAGCGACGTTCGTCCGTTCCTTCCTCGTTTCCTCCTCTCCCCCTATTTTTCCGCCTCTTTTCGTATTTTCGCAAGCGGGACAGGCACAATTATATAACACCGATGCATCAACGCTTCTCCCTCCCTCTCTCTCTCTCTCTCTCTCTCCCTCTCTCGGTTTCGTTTGCACATTTGTCGTCGAATATTTCTTTTATGAGCGGTCTCAGTTTTCATCGTCGTCTAGCACAGGATGCTCCGTCGCGGGAATTTCCTGGCCTCTAGAGTTTGTGCGATGTCACTGTCAACTCACCCTCCTCCCTGATGGATAGATGCTCCTTCCCTGATTACCGTACGTTATTAATGGTAATTTTCGCAACTTCACCTGCTGGATATACCTCGCAATAATAACGTCCAAGATGGATATTTCATATTATAGACATAACGAGATCGTTGATCTTTCCTTTTTTTAAATGTTTTTACAAATACATTGATAAATAAATTAAAAGTAATAATTTCATCTTTGAAGGATTCGAGGGAAGACGAGAATGAATATGAAAATTCGAAAGAGTGATTCGATCGAGTTAATCGTAGACGATCTTAT
>NW_006263532.1:54187-58821 GCF_000469605.1 Apis dorsata | reverse complement strand
AAAAAAAAAAAAAAAGAAGCGAAGGATTAATTAAAAGTGTTCTTAAAAGCGATAACAAGGATAGAGCTTATTTATGCTTGTTCGCTCAACCGTTTGATTACACTCGAATAACTGTACCGTCGTTTATGATTAATGCATGTTGTCGAAACCGCCAACCATTTAACGTCCATTATATAATCGACGCATTGCGGTTTAAGTTGGTTGCTTTGTAATCAATACTTATTAACATTCAATTGGCACGGCCGAGCCTCAAGATGAAAAATGGCAAATGCTTCCCATGCCCGTTATTAATTTTCCAATGGGATACATATAATACGACATCATTTCGTTGCATCAATAGAATTCATCAGATATTGTCGCAAATACAAATTCTCCATATTTTTTTTTTTAATTCTACATCCTTTTTTATTCTCTCTTCCCTACCATTTCCCCGATAATTAAACATCTACTAAATTTCAACGATCTTTCCGACTCATTTATTCTCGGACTAATAAAAAATAACTTTTTTTAAAGAAAGCAACGATCCTCGACAATGAAAAACCTCTTGATCTACGATCCCACGACTTAACGACTTCCCTCTAACTCGTTCCTAAATTCGACTTTCCTCTTTCTCCGTAGAAAAATTCCCTATTTTGCCTGTGCGATCAAAGACTCGATGAGGCGAAAAGGCGAGGTTAAACCAATAAAAGAACCTTTGGATCGGTGGAAGAGCGAGCAAGGAGTAACGAACGCGTGCTAAACCGCAAGAAAGTCGAGGAATCGAAGCCCTGCCCACCTATCCTCGTCCCGGTATTCTCGTTCGTCCGGCTGATCCGGATGACCGCGATCCCCCCGTTAAGATTACGATCATAACGAAAAACTCTTATTCCCCTCTTCTTCCTTCTCCTTTTCTTCCTCCCTTTCCTGCGGCGTGTCCTTTCGCAAGGCTGAGCGCGCCTCCGGCCTTTCCCTCCCCTCCCCGGTTGCGCGCACAGTGGAAGGGAGGGGAGGGAGGGAGGGAGGGAGGCTGCACCGCGCGGAGCATCGCACGCGGCACGGCATGCATTATGGAACGAGCGGGCAACGATTCTAGCGGAAAAATTGCGGACACGCGAGACGGACGCGATCCGCNCCCGACGACCACCTTGCCCACCTCGTGGATACGTACCTAAGCACCGGGGTAAGTCGTCGAGAGAAGATTGCTTCCCCGTATTGCATCCGTTCTGGAGCACGGATGCGCGCACACGGATGTTACGACGGCTCCTTTCCATTTCAGAGAAGGAAAGAGATCTATATAACGCGGATCCAACGTTCCGCGATAATAAGGCTTTTCCCTTGCCCCTTGTCGAAGATGGAACGAATATGGATTTGTTATTTGGGATCGAAGCGAGTAAATAAAATTGGAAATAGAAATTTGTGGAATTGTAACGTGTGTATCGCGAATTACTCCGAAATGATTGCAGCAAATATGGAATTGAGGGAAATATGTGGAAACGGCACGCGCCAGTTTTTCATCATTCCGTCGACGATGTGGACGATCGTGACGTGGGAGTCGACGTGCTCGCGTACGTTCGACCGTGTAAGTATTGTTTCGCAATTGATAGGCGGAGGAAGAACGGGATAAAAGTAAAACGCTCGACGAAAGAGGAATTGATTAAAGATGTACGCTTCTTGATACATTTGCCGTTTCAGGATCCCAGGCTTTTGTGTGTTGAACCACTTCGATCCACCCGGGTGAATTCAATTTTCCTGGTCTAATTCTTTTATTCGCTTCGTTTAACTTCCCCTGCTCCGTCGTTCGTTCCGTTCGGCACGTCGTTTCAAGGCGGATCCGTGGCTCCTTGGTGTCTATTCGAGGTCTTTTGTAACCTGGAATACTTTAACCAAAAGCGAGTATTCTCCTCGCTTTGCGAATTCACACTTTTCCCTCGTCATTATTAAAAATTCGAGATTAAGGATAGGAATTAAATCTTTTAAAAGAGAGCAATTAAAATTCAATTCGGAACGGAGACGGAGGAGAATATGGACGGAAAGGAATACGAAGCGATTAATATTTAAAGACTCGTGTAAAAAGAGAGGAGAAGGAATGTTTCGAGTGCAGCTGGCAGCGGAGGTTAAATAATTCAGCTCGATAAATCGTGAGTCGATTCAAGGGTGAGTCCTGTCGATCCGGTCCGAGAAAAGAAAACTGAGGTTTCTCTCGACTTGACGCGCGATTATTTCGTCGACACGCTCGTCGCGAAATGGTAATGAGATCTTGGCGCAGTTTATTTCGATATCTCCCCGACCCGTCTCTCTCTCTCTCTCTCTCTTCTCATCATGCACTCCCCTTCTCGTCCGTTCTTGCACGCGCATGCACGAGCGTAATCACGGTGCGGGACCACGATGGAGAACGGACAGGGAGGGAGGGGGTAGTTGGGCGAGGAAAAAAACGAGGAACGACCGCGGCGTTTCGCGCGGAATGAAATTCCTATTCCGCATTGTCGGCGGTTTGCCACTGCAGTCGGGTAAAGTGGTTGAAAAAGGTCGGCGGAATGGGATAAAAATGCAAGGCGAGGGATGTACGAGATCGATGGATATTTTCGAGGGAAAGGTCATCTGTGACGAATCGATAATATTTTCGACCTTATTCTTGATCTTTTAATTTCTTGGAGTAGGTCATGTAATTTGACAAGGAGCGTGCATGAAATAAGAACGAAATAAGAACCGCTTCGGGATTCGGAAGTCTTTTCGAGGGGGAAATTCGTAATTTCATGCTAAGTAGAACGGTATATACCCCCGAATCTACATAAAGGTTAATTTAGAGCGAATAGAGTCTAGAGAGGGGGATGGGGGAAGATATTGCTATCTCAATTTAAAATATCCAACGTTGAGAAACTTTCGTGAAATTTGAGCTTGAAGAAGATATCTTTGTTAATCCTCGATGCTCGAAACAAAATAGGAATTTCTAACCGACTTAGGGGGTGAAGATAGAGGACGATGTAAATAAGAATTAAAAAATATAACGGGAACGAGTTATATTGAGAAGTTATTTGAAATAAGTATTGGAAAAAATTGCGAGACAAGGCGTTTCAACGTTGGGGGAGAGCGATGAGAGGGATGAATACGAAGGGGGTAGCGTTTTGGACGCTGACCAATGTTCCGTACCCGAGCTGACTCACCCCCTCGCGTTCTTACATGCAAAATCTATTCCGATCTAGTAGCATCGGAATTTAGATTGGAGTTTAGCCCGGGCGCACCAGACGCAGTGTATGTATGAAACGAAGCAGTGTTTTTCGCAGAATATGCGGAATAACTTTCGTTTAAGATCTTTGATAACCGGTTCTCCTATTGGAATATAAACGAGCCCTTTGTCTGATGAATTTTCTTTTCGGTGAAATGGTACGGGAAACAGCAACGGTATGATTCATCTATATTCCATACATATTGCTCAACCTCTCTAAATTTTATTAAATTGATCTCCAATTGGAGAAAGGAAAACACGATTAGATTATTTATATTCGCGTACAGGAAAACGGATGAAAACTCTAGTGGAATTTCGTGAAAAACATATTTCCACATCGAGTGAGATATATAAAAAGACAATACAGTAACAATACAATAATTAAAACAAAAATGATTAATCGAAAACTTCCGTTAATTCAATTCTATAACGATACGAAAGAAACCAATCATTTTGATCAAATTTCAAGAACAATTCAACGAAATCTATACTACTATTTCAAACATTCTTCAAACAAACCCCAAAGATACGTGAAACGAAAATCGATTCAACGTTTTTCACTTTCGATCTCTAGAGACTTTGAACAACAAACAGTACGGAATTCTTCTCGACGAATCACAAAACCCGCTGAAGAAATCGCGAATTTATCCCATACGTTCCCATAATTCGATCGAAAACCGATCCAACCTGCCTTAATCGCGCCCACTGTCGAAAAGGATCTCTGGCGGACAGAGCCGACGCGGAACAGGATGGAAAAAACCCATGGTTTTCCAGGGGGTTGGAAGGCGGGCCTCGAAAGAATTTGCGCGGATATTTGCGAACGCGTGTCCACATTGAATTCTATTCGTTGTTCGCAAACACGGGCCGCGCGACGGCTTTATTGTGCGCAACGCGGCGGGCTCGCCGGCCAGCCCGGTACGTGCATTCCGACTGTTTGGTGAATAAATGATATGTTTAGTAATAGCGCGTCGCGGTGCGCTACTCGCGGCCATACGCGGGGGCGGAAGGGCGGGTTGGCCAAACACGGGGCCGGCTGAATAAATGGCGAGAGAGGAAATTCGCAAGCCCGATATCGCCAATATCTTTTCACCAATCATAATCGAAAATAATAAATTTTCGCGCGATAAAATAATATTCTGGATCTTTCGTTTTTTTCTTTTTCTTTTTTTTTTTTTGAGCAACCTTTTCCTTTCGATCCGATGGAGAGATCGATAATTGAGCATAATCGAGACGATCGTTTGATTTTGTATAAAATATCGAGAATAATCTCTTTCAATGAATATAGAAATAACTGAGTATAATTAAGTTTCGCCTTATCCGAGGTCTCAAGTACAGTTTCATTCTCTCCGAATTTTCTCGTCTTTCCTTGACGAGGTAGCAACGATCTCTCTCTCTCTCTCTCTCTGTTCTGACCTCGTTTCGTTGCGAGATC
>NW_006263532.1:43433-53997 GCF_000469605.1 Apis dorsata | reverse complement strand
AAAAAAAAAAAAAAAAAAAAAAAACAAAACAAGAAAGAGGGAAGGGAGGAAAAAAGAAGAAGAAAGAAAGGAAGAAGAAGAAAAATACGCGCGAAATTACGAACGCGCGCTCGGTGTGAAATCACCGTGGTGCGATGAGACCTGGCACGTCACGTGTTGGCGCACGGGGGTTCGGTGTGTAGAGGGGGGCGGAAAAGGAGGTCGGAAAGGAAGAGGTGGAGAGATGATAAAAATGCCGAAGCTCGCGAGAGAGTGCTTAGCGGGAAACGGTGTACACCGTTCTGGCGTAAAAATGCCAGCGATGCATTTGCATACGGCCGGCTTGGATTCGTGCGAGCAGGCTCCGCCGTTGGAGGAGAAAGGTTGGCGAGGAGGAAGGTTGGCGCACAGGCTATTCCCAAGGCACTTCCAGCACGGAGGATCCCCCAATGCGATTTCGCCCACCGTAAATAGGATTCAGCGTAAATGCAGTTACGTCTATATGTATATACACACGTGCACACGCAGCTTCCGTAAATGATGTCACTGTACTGTTTGAAAGTCTTTTCTTTTTCCTTTTTTCTTTTTTTTTTTTTTTGACTGAAATATCATCAGGTCCGTTTCGATTCGAGATTTCGAAATACAAGTGAATTTTTTTCATTCTTCTGAAATATGAAAGATGAGGGAAGAGATTTTTTTTCTGATGAGATTTGAAATTTATATATATATAATTTCAGATATATGGTCAAATTTCATCGAGATCGAAGCAACCCTTAGATTATTTATGAATCGGAAACGTTTCTTCGTCGAATCATTCGACCATTCGAGAGTCGGTGTTTGAATGCAATCATGGAAATTCTTTGTAACGGGTAGAATCGACGTCGTTCACGTTTTTTCCCCAGAAATGCAGGAGCAACGGGAGTGCCGGTATTTAGACAGGCACGTGAAAATTTCACGAGTAATTCGAAGCAACGGGGGCAATATTTACTCTGCTCTAAATAAACCTCGACACAATGTTTCTCCTCCCTTTCCCTCTCTCTCTCTCTCTCCCCCTCCCCCTCTTTTGCTTTTTATTCAGGTCGCCAGGATTGACGTGGACCATGAACTGTAACGAAACAATCAATACAATCCGCTCGAGTGTAAAGCATTTAATATCGTTACTTCGATTGCTTCGCCCATGCTTCGAATCTGCGGCAAAATAAAACGTCCCCTCGAAAGATTGTTCTCACCCTTCCTCCTCCCCCTCATCTTTCGACACGTATCTCCTATATCTCGATCGATTTTTGCATAGAACCAGCCCAAACCGGCTGGAAGGATCCCGTTAATATTCCAGGAATAATTGATAAGATCGGGTATTAGTTTAATTCCATCCAACTCTCGACCAGCCAATTTTCATTCGACTCGTACCAACTTTTACTTCTCTTTCCTTTCTTCCTTCTCCCTAAAATGAGGTCTGGCAATTGCCATCGCCGATCAATTTTTTAACGATAAACGTTTCAGTTAGTCCAGTTCCATTATTAGATTCCCCCGTACTTATCTGATCAGAATGGAAAACCGCTTGATAGCATTCGAAATGAAGTAGCGAAAGAGGGTCGTTGTGCAAGAGGTTTTTCCCTCGAAAGGGAGCTATCCTCGTCCTCCTCGAGCGATCCTCGACGACGACGACCACGTTTCGTGGCTTGAATCGCGCCGCGAAATCAAAATTCACCCTGCGGTGAACTATTTAGAATTCCATCTGTGGGAAGAGAGAGAGAGAAAAAGAGAGAGGGGAAGGGAGGGAGGGAGGGTTAGGGTGAGGGTGATGGAACGTTTGAGAGTCTTGTCCCGAATGTTACGGATAGAATAAAATTGAATACCACAAATCACGTGGCGGCTTTGATATCGCCGCTCGTGTAAATTATATTATCCCCATGGACGTTCGAGAAATATTTTAAGATAAAGCGAGGAAAATGGAGAATGATAGTCTTGAACGATTCTTCAGATAAAATCTAAATCTTTCGGGTACATCTTTCGGTTTCGCCATTGTTGTTCGTCGAGCTATTTTCTTGGTTTTTCAAGAGAAGGAAACGAAGGATTAACGTCATAGGATAGACACAAACGCTGGCGCGTCGAACACATCGAGACGATAATTCATTCAAACGATTGTCGAATCTATCCGAATTATCTATCCGATATGATTATAAATTCAAACGGGTATCAAAGAACGGGTATATCGACGTCACAGAAGAGACATTTTCACGAACTGAACGCGTTTCTATCGCGAGGAATAATAATATCAACTAACAGGCAAGCAAATTTAAATATATGACGCATGAGGATTCAATTGCACTGAAATTAGGGGATAAATTATTCGAAGAACGATAAACGGGTTCTATTCTATTTCGAGTATAGTGGATTTTATAATTGAGGATTTTATAAGGTTAAGAAGCGACAAAAGATGATAATATCGCGTCGAAGAAAATCGAAAGGGAGAGGAAATTAATTTCACTGTAAATTGTATTATAACGACTGTGGTAATTACGTTGCTGGCACTTTAAGTGTCCACGAAGGAACCCCATAATTGCATCGAGGATTGGGTTTTGTAGTCTGTTGCGCGAGATGTATATGGAATCCGAAAGGAATACTTCTCTCCTCCGTACGAATGGCTTCAAAAGATTTCTCGGCCCGAAGCCATGCCTCGCATGCTGATTTCGTCTCTCTTCCCGCCTCCTTTCGGAACAGTTCGGCGCCCCGGGCTGCGTCTAGACTCTCGAGACGAGATTACTCAGACCCAAATCCTTCCAAGAAGGACCATTTAAATCTTAAAATTCAAACGAGTCCCCTCGAACGGCTCCTAATGGCGCTAATATGATTGTCCTTAGAGATTCGCAATCGAATCAACCCTCCCTGCCTCTTTGATTAACCCGCGTAATTGACTTTTACTCGCAATAATTCTTACAAGTTTCAACAAGTATATATCGAATCGAATACATGGAAATAATTCGATTTCAGTTGTCATCATCGATATTTTTCATTACATTCGAAGAACGAGAGCTTTATTAACAAAAAAAAAAGAAGAATACAACCCTCCCCTTTATCATTAATCCACCTTTTCTTAACAAAAATTTCATTTCTTTTAACGTTTCCTTTTGCATTGTATTTTCAAAAATTTCAAGAATTAGAAGAGAGAGGAAAAAAAAGAGAAGAGAAGCTTAAAAGCACGAGATAGCAGCTAGTCGATTGTAGCTAGTGAAGACTACTCCGCTTACCTTAACCCCGTACTGTGCGTTTCGAGTGGCTCGCACAGCAAGGTAAGCACGTTTTGAAGCTTCTTCGCGTAAAAAAGAAGAGAGAGAGAGAGAGAAATTTAAAGCACGAGATACGAGGTCTCCGTAGTTCCCCTGAAAAGCTCCGTACACACGGTTGAAAGGATCTTGAGGCTTGGGGAGAGAGTGTGGGGCTCCCCCTATACCGCTAGAGCACGTCTCGGTCCCTCATTATGCAGGCCGTGGCTCGCGTTCCCCGCAATTCCACGGAACAAATATCGTTTCGCGGCAACGGGACGCAGCCGCGCGTGTTCCGCTCTCCCGCGGGCTCATTAAAAGTCCGTGAAAGCGACGAAGGCGGCGAGAATCGTGTGCCGGCCGTGAAATCGCGTCGCGGCGTGGCCAGCACGTGCACCCACCGAGTTCCGTCGCTCGGCTTCCGCTCTGCCTTTCACACGCCATCGGCATGTTGGAAACAGTTTTCGATTCGATAGTTTCGTTGTCGTAGAGATTTATTTGGATCGATAGTTTTTAAATAGCATTAATTGTAGTCTATCTCTTAATTTTGTCTCGCTACTTTCTATTTTCTTCCTTCGTTTAATGCTCGATTCGTTTTTTTATCCGTCATTCGTATGTTAAAAACAGTTTTCGATTCGACAGTTTCGTTCCCATAGAGATCTATTTGGATCGACAGTTTTTAAATAGCGTTAATTGTAGTCTATCTCTTAATTTTGTCTCGCTACTTTCTATTTTCTTCCTTCGTTTAATGCTCGATTCGTTTTTTTATCCGTCATTCGTATGTTAAAAACAGTTTTCGATTCGACAGTTTCGTTCCCATAGAGACCTATTTGGATCGATAGTTTTTAAATAGCGTTAATTGTAGTCTAGCTCTTAATTTTGTCTCGCTACTTTCTATTTTCTTCCTTCGTTTAATGCTCGATTCGTTTTTTTATCCGTCATTCGTATGTTAAAAACAGTTTTCGATTCGACAGTTTCGTTCCCATAGAGACCTATTTGGATCGATAGTTTTTAAATAGCGTTAATTGTAGTCTAGCTCTTAATTTTGTCTCGCTACTTTCTATTTTCTTCCTTCGTTTAATGCTCGATTCGTTTTTTTATTCATCATTCGTATGTTAGAAACAGTTTTCGATTCGATAGTTTCGTTGTCGTAGAGATCTATTTGGATCGATAGTTTTTAAATAGCGTTAATTGTAGTTTTTCTCTCTTAATTTTGTCTCGCTACTTTCTATTTTCTTCCTTCGTTTAATGCTCGATTCGTTTTTTTATTCGTCATTCGTATGTTAGAAACAGTTTTCGATTCGATAGTTTCGTTGTCGTAGAGATCTATTTGGATCGATAGTTTTTAAATAGAGTTAATTGTACTTTCTTTTAATTTTGTTTCGTTACTTTCTCTTTTCTACCTTCGTTTAATGCCCGATTGTTTTTTTTACTCGTCATTCGTATGTTAGAAACAGTTTTCGATTCGATAGTTTCGTTGTCGTAGAGATCTATTTGGATCGATAGTTTTTAAATACAGTTAATTGTAATTTCTTTTAGTTTTGTTTCGTTACTTTCTATTTTCTACCTTCGTTTAATGCTCGATTGTTTTTTTTACTCGTCATTCATATGTTAAAAATATTAAATTTTCGATTCGACAGTTTTTTCGAATATCGTTAATCGTGATATCTCGTATTTGAATTGTCTTAGCTTTGTCGCTAGATGTCTCACTAGTCTCTCGTGTCATAAGCTAAGGAATAATTTTCGATTTAACGCTTTGCCGTAAAGATTTATTTTCCTGTATCTAATTTGTCTTAGTCGTCAGATATTTTATCTTATAAAAAATTATGCATTTTTATATAATTTTAAAAAGAATAGGAGAAATTCTTCAGTAGAGTTACTTCGAAAGCAAGTAAAAATCTCTTTCTATAAATATTCCATCGATTTCATCGAAAGATTCCACTCCTAAATCAATCATGCATCACTGGTTCATCACGTGATCCTCTGCCATTGTATCAGACTCTCCAAAAGGATTAATTCGCTATAGAACTCGTCGCGAGACGAGCGCAGCTGCGTTGCAAGAGACATCGACCGCGACGAAACGCGTGGTACAGATCGTGCCACCCAGTTCGGGATCCAGGCAATCATCTCGTGAGGAGAAACAATAAAAAACAGACGGGAGATAGATAGAGAGAGAGAGAGAATCGCTGCGGGCCACGATCATGCGGTTCGGTGATGGATCGCGTCTCGTTTCACGAATATAGATCGGTTTTATAATACTCTCGCTCTCCCTTCGTTTGTCCTCGTGAAAGGGAGTCCAAGTGGGGCTATACTTTCTCGACAGAGACCCTCGATGGAACGCCTCGATACTGTCAAAAGTGTGGTAGACTGGGCGTGAACCTTGTGTTGGTATTGCCGGAGTAATGATTATCTTTTCAACTTCAACTTAACGCTCCTTGAATGATTAATAGGTTTTAACGACCCACTTCTCCAGGATCTCGTACATATAAAATTGAAATTTCGTCATTTTTTCTTTTCGTGGAAAGAAATAAATGAAATTGCTGGATCTTTGTAAATATATATTCGTGGCTATTTAGGTAAAGATAAAAAAGTGAAACTTGAAATTGTAGGAAATGTATTTTAGCTCGAAATTAATGCTACACGATAATTGCAGCAATTATTTATATGTTATTTTTTACTTTAATTTCTCTTTACGTTTTTTTTAGTTGTTAGAAATGGGAGATTTCTAATGTTGTTTTAACGTGAATTATTCCTTGCCTCCTTGTATCTATTTTGTTCGAAATTATTATTTTTACACGACGATAATTTCAATTGTATATTTCTACCTTATTTCACTTTATATTATTCTTTCAATTTAAAAAGAAGAATAGAGAATTTATTACGCAACAATTTATTTTATAATTAGAATTTTTATTTGTTGCAAGCTGACAAGCTGACAACGTCAACGGAGCAGGTGTCATTAAATTATCGTTAATTTGATGCAATTCTGTTTCCAGGTTACACGGGCGATATTGTGCCCGCGCGAAATATCGGGACGCTAAAATCCGTTGTCATTATTGTCGTTTAATTATTAAATTATGCGGTGACCGCAGGATAAACGATCTAAACGGCGGATAACAATGGAAGGGGGAGGAAATGAGAGAGGGGACGGGATCGAACAATGTTATCGCTCTTTCGTGAATTCCGGCAAAACGAGCATTCGGCAATTATTGTCTTGCGAATTTTCAATTTGACGTTTTCGTTCGACATCGAATTTCATCGAATCATCACGAAATATGACGAAATAATTAATATCCACCAACCTGCCCGCTTTTCTGTAACCGTTGTTTCATTAACCCATCCACGTTTCATCATCCGTTTGCTATCGACACGAAGCAATAAACGAGGCGAAGAAATCGAAGGAATTCGATTGAACGACGATCGATTATTATACATTTCATAAAACCGTGGAGCGTTGGAAGTTAGCCGCGAACACTGCATAAAATAGCAATTTACACGGGCGTAGAAATTCGTTCGTTGGATTAAACGCGGCCCATGCGAGTCGAATGATCGCCGTTGTCACTGGAAATACGCGTACGTCTCGTAAATACGTCACTCCGTTATCGTCGGCGGGGGGGTGATACGGATCCGACAACTGATTCGATACGTATGCAAATTCGTGGACACGTGGGCGCATAGTTATTGAGCCGTGAAATACGATTCGCCGATAAATAACGATAACTTGGGCCGGCCGATCATGCCGAAATTACGTGGCCACGGTCGAGCGAAGGTGGAACAATGATCGGCCCACGCGCTTGGCCCACCAACGAAATTCAATGTTGGCCCGCCATCCACCGATAAGACTTTTTCCGTTCGCCAAGTTTATCGCGAACCGAGGATCGACGCCATCGAGAATTTCCATGGAACGGCGGGATTTCGAAAACCCATTTCTACGCGCCTTTAACGTGAATTGGCCATGAAACGTGTTGCAGAAACGTCAAAAATGGGGTCATGGCGAGGATTCTTTTCATACTTTTTCGATGATAAAGTAGTTGGCTACTTTTTCTTTTTTTCAAGATTATTTATAATTATGAAATCTAAAAATTGTAACACCGTTTGAAAATATTCAATTCGAAGCTTTTTAAATAACTTAACGAATGCAACATCGATGGAAAGTTATTTATCTCTCTGATTTTCTCTGCTGCTTTTTCGAACGAATTGATACAAGATTGGAAATAGAGGAGAAAATTATACGTATCTTTCCCGCGAAAAATTTAATCGTTGAAACGCGATGACGAGAACGTGACCGTCCCACGATTTTTGAACCTTGTCAGGGGACGTTCTAACGAAGTCCAAGAAGGGAGAACAGTAGCGCGGAAATTTGATACGTGAATTTCAGGACGAGAGCGAAGTGAGCGTATCTTACGTGGTCGTTTCAAACCCATGTTCGCAGTGTCCACGTCATTCAACGAATTATCGTTGCCACATAAAGACATTTCCTTGGATTCAGGAATCTAACCGTCCGCAAACACGTCTCACTTCCGTATTGCCGTTCGTTAACGTTGCCTAATTAGCGGAAATTAGACGTCGAAAATAGAAGTTTCAGATGAAACGTGGAGGAAAAGGAAGGGGAAGTTGCAGCCCCTGGCCTGGTAAATTCAACTTCTATCGGATTACTTCTTCTACTCGTCGATTGTATCGCGAGGGCTAAGCCTATTACGTAATGTAACGGGCTTTCGCGTTTTATCCAAGCGATGTGTCTTTCTTAATGATAACCGATTGTTCAAGCGAGAGTTTAAACGGCTTCTTCTACATTTTTTTTAATAATTCATTTTTTAATAATTTTTCTAGTTTGGAAAAGTTTCGCGCGATAAAACACGGCCGGGAAAATATATAAACGTTAAGCACGAACTTATTGCGGTTACCTTTCCTTGATTTCTCCTGTTTGCAATTATGAACTATTCGCGTAAGAGGATTTGCCGAGTTCGTCCCTCGTGTTCGTAAATAATTGCATTTTTTAAGCGCGATCCTCGACCGTTGTTCCGTACACTTGTCCTCTTAACGATAAATCCTTTGTTTGATCGTTTTTCTTTTCTTTCTGTCTTTCTTTCTTTCTTTCTTTTCTTTTTTTCTTACACGTAATTTAATTCTTTTTAGAACGTTTGTCGCGCGCACGGACGTTGTTGCAATTTTCCCGTTTCTCTTGGTCACGATGTATTTATATAGAGTGGCGATTTTCGATAAAAATTTAAAATTTTCGTTACATCTGTTCTTCTATTTTTCGAGATATTTCACGAAATTTAAATATTTTACGCGCGGTTTATTTTTTTAATAAGAAAATGATAAGATTTCAAATTTCAGATAGTGTTGTGTTTAGCAAGCTGTTTCTTGGCCATGTTTGCCGTGTAGATACAAGTGTAATATAGGTTCTTCACGACGTTCATACGTGTCTTGAGCAAATATTTTTGTCTACCCTGAATTTGCATGTTAATTGCATTTATATCTTCCGAGTCATTCTGTTACGTATTATTATTATTTTGCAAATAAACGATAAAGATAACGATAAAGATAAAAAAAGTGACACAGACATTTAATATATATAATAATTTGTAATAAAATTATTGTAAAATTTTTCTCTATCGTCGTATTTTTCATATCAATAAAATATACAGAAGTCAGAAATATATAAGAGACACAAGGAGTCGTAATAGATTTGTTATTATCCGATTGTTATTGGATTAAGATTATATCGAAAGATTTTAGTTCGATACGGAGATAAACATTACAGAAGTCGAATATGGAAATTGAAAACAAATATAGGGGACGAGTCACGAGAATTTAATTTCATTTCGAAAGCGATTCCCATCGAGCGACGTTTTCTCTTCCTCGAACGAAAATTTCTCGAGATGATCGGTTTGATCTCGTTGTTTGAGATGCGCTTTAAATACTATCAATCTTCGGATGATCCGTCGCGCGGATAAACATTCTCACTTTCGCTCCGAGGCGAATGTTGACGCAGAGTGGCCGAATGAAGACTTCCTTTTTCTCGTCGTGGAGAGAAACTGCGTTTAGAAAGTGAGTGGCGATCGGGGGAAGATACACTACGGTATTTTAAAACGTCTGGCAAAACAACTAGCGAGCAAACAGCCTCCCGTCGAAGTTTACTTAGACTCTGGAGGAGAGATGGCGGGGATTCCACGAAAGGGATTAATGAGAGGAGACACAGTCAGCTGGCTAAACGATCCTCCATACTCGTACGAGTAATAAAACGCTCGTCAGCCGTTTTACGTAATTAATCTACTTTTTTATCCGCCCTGCTCCGCCAGACAATATATCTGCTTTAGTCGGCGAAGAACGCTTCTCGTTTAGAAAAATATCGGCATAGAAGTCCATTAATTTGCCCTGTTACATAGAATTCTATTTATATGAATTCGAAGAAGTAATTCATAATATAGGATAGATTCGTGCAATGGAAGTTCAACTTTTTTCATCGTTTCTTCTTCTGGAAGAAATGGATTCAATCATGCGTACAGCTCATTCTTCTACTTTGTGATTTTCTTCTTCGATCTGAATTTTTAGAAAGCGAATTCAATCGTATGCCTTGTTCATTTCTCGAGCAATGGTTCATCGAGTTAATCGAGAAAATTTCGATAGAATTTCTTCTAATCTTCCACCGTTGTTTCTCACGAATTCAATAACACAAGGAAACAAAAAAAAAAAAAAGAAAAGAAAAGAAAGCCTGCACGATTATCCGCGTCTTTTCCACCTCTCGAGAACACGAGAAATGGACAGATATTCCTTTGGCTTCGTACGCGTAGTCCAGCGGCGTGCCACGATACAAAGGATCAAATCTGCCATCTCTTAACGATCCACGGCTTAGAATGCAATCCCTTAGGTGAAACTGGCTTAAGGTTGGACAGTGTGGTGGGCGAAGAAACGGGCCGGAATTGGAAACTCCTCGGGCAAGATGCCTGTGGAGGGCGAGTAGCATGGAGGCAGCAGTAGCAGTAGGGCAGTTTCGAATGGATGAAGAAGGATTGCGGCTCGTCCCTCTTCTTTCTGCCCGCCAACCGAGTCCTTCCATATCTCCGCTCCGTGCTAAGCGCCAGTGCAAAGTCGACTTTGCCGAGTCAGCTCTACCGTGTAGTTTTACCTCTCTTTCCGCCCTCATCAACCCTTTCTTCTCGTTCGCCGTTTCCCTCGCGCGAGCCTAGCATTGTATCGAAATTCCCGTGAGCCTTTCCTGCTCACAGACAGAAACAAAAATGCTACACACCGGTCGGCTTCGCTTCAAAGACCGGACTTGCTGCTTCTCTACCTCTCTTCTTTCTTCTTCTTTTCTC
>NW_006263532.1:41460-43237 GCF_000469605.1 Apis dorsata | reverse complement strand
GAGAGAGAGAGAGAGAGAGAGAGAGAGAGAGAGAGAGAGAAAGAAAGGGAGAGGGAGAGGGAATCGGAGTGACGCGCGTGCTGCCTGCCACCCTTTTTACGCCGGGGATGAACTTACGTCGCAGCGAGCTGGATAGGACGGACGTATTGACTGCTTTATCGCGGATTACGTGTCCTACGCCTTTTGTCCGGTAATCCTTCCCAAATGGACCCCGGGAATTGCGATACTCGGCGACATTCCGTGTGCTCAGCTCCGTGTGTGGCTGAAAGGACACGTGTTCACAGAGTGGCGTCGTGTACGATCGAATGGAGATTGAGCAGAGGTAAGAGATTTGAATGAGGAGAATCTTCTTTCTCGGATCGTTCTCGAGATACGGATTTTTTGGAGATCGAATTTTATCTATTCTTTATTCTCACCCCTTTTAAAAAATAATACGTCGTCGCGATAAAGAGCAAAGCAAACTATCGCTCGACTCGAAATAATCCTTTTCCATCATCAATGTTCTAAAGAAAGAAGACATGAAATCGCGGAACGCGTTTCGAAATATTCACTCGAATTTCCTCGGTGGGGGAATCGAGGAGGAGATCAAGATAACACGATAAACCCGAGAGCTACGAAACGTCAAAATTTTCATTATGTAAGTCACGCACGCGCCATTATATCACTCGGCCCGGTGTATTTTTTCGTGAACTCGGGGGTTAAGAACGCGTGGAGGACGAGGGGGGCCAGCAGCCCCATCAAGATTTCAGAAACCGGCTACTTTCTTGCTACCGAAGCTTGCTTTCTTGCCGCGAAGCGTGCGTGACACGTTTTTACCCTGCGAGATACACACGTTCGGGCCATCGTCAACGAGTATAAGACGGGGGAGAGGGAAGGGATGAGCGCGCGTGTGCGTAGATCGACCGAAATCGTCCCTTCCTGGACCCGTTTCGCTCCTCCCCCTCCATATATTCCTCTCTCGTTTCGGTCTTCATCGTCGTGGATTTCGTTCGAGGCGTGTTTTGTCGTCGTATTTTTCAACGCGACAGCCGCGAGCATTGTCACGATCCTGGCTTAACGAGAGGAGTTATCTTTCTCTATACGAGGGGTCGCCACTCGTGTACATTCCCCGGCGGAGAAATATTAATTTCGTGACGGAAATAAGAGAGAAGGAGGAAGGTTTTCGATAGAATATTTTCCCCAGTGCAGTGGAAGCATCGTGGAAGAGAAGCAAAATAGCAGCAGGGCTGGTATAGGAAGGATTTTATCCCGATGAAAGAAGAACTCGTTACTCGTCTCGCTTTTCTTCGCCCTTTTTCTTCACCGATCTTATGAGGCGCGCGTCTGGTCATACCTTTAGATATTTTAGCTTAATGCCGTTGTTTCGCTCCGTTGCTCCGTTGTGGGAAGGCAGAAATCGAGGGAGAGAACGTTTCCTCCCTCCTCTATCGTTATTCCTATCGTTGACGATCCCGATTCGAGGGGTTGAAGCTAAGTAAGAACGAGATATAATATTTTAAAATACTTCATCGATCAAATTCGTCAATAGCTTTCCTCCTCATCTCGAAACAGGAAATTTCCAATTCTCTTTATTATCCGTTTATCGAGGTTAGAACGTTATCATTGCAAAACTTTTATTATCCGATCTCTACGTTTACAAATCACTCGATATCGAGATGACAGACAGAGGAATTAATTAATTACCTTCCACGCTCCCATATGTAAATAATGTAAATTCGCCATTGTTGCACGCGCATACGCATAATGCAACGTAGCCGGTGCATAATTGCACGCAGAA
>NW_006263532.1:26265-41263 GCF_000469605.1 Apis dorsata | reverse complement strand
CTAGGAGGGACCAAAAAAAAAAAAACCTCCATCTCTGCTTGCTCATCTCGAAATGACGCTCGGCCGCGTTCCAGATAATGCGGCGCCACTGCGAGTTATTTACCATGTTTAAAGTGAGCAGCCCATCCCATTATACGACGATGCACCACCGGGGCGGAGGGGGGCAGGGCGGGGTTGCAGACGGTTGCGAAACGCGTGCACGGGCACAGTGGACGCAGAGGGAGGCCGCAATCTGTGGCATCGCGGCCTCGCACGGATAACAGCCATCTCGGACAATAAGGCATAAAAGGTGTAAGCGGCCTCTCGAAGATCATTGGCGAGGAGGAGGAGGGAGAGGAAGTCAGGGCAAAGCGAGGCAGCGGCTATCATTGCATCTCCTCATTACCATAACTAGTTTCCTCCTCGTCCCCTCGAAAACACTGTCCTCGTTCATGCCTCTCGGGCCCTTCTTCTCCCCTCTCTCTCTCTCTCTCTCTTTCTCTTCTCCTGCTCCCTTCCTCGCGCTCGTTCTCCATCATACGCTCGTACTCTTCGTTTTCCCTTCCTGTGTTCCACCTTCTCTCTGTCCCTCGGCCTCCATGCATCATTCCTGATACACATTCACGCACACCGGTCTTGTCGGCCGTCCGTTGGAAGAGGAAAGGTAGGACAGGCGAGAGATCAGAGAGAAAGCTCTCTGAGAAGGAGGAGGAGGAGGAGGAGAAGGATGGGTCTTGGCCGGGCAACAGCTGGCTCCGCGAGATGTGGACGCTCGCCTTATAAGATGAAACAGAGCTGGGAAATGAGAGAGGAGAACGAAATACGCGATGAATCTTGCTGTGAATTGGGACCGAGCTCGGGATTCAACTTTATTTCGAGGAGACTGGTTTCGAACGTTATTCAATCAGATCTCTTAAGTAATATGCTTCTCAAAACTTACTCGTGCAACATATTTTCTCTTTTTCTTTTTCTTCTTCCAAATATCTCATCTTTTCAATTCAACCACTGTTCTAATATCACGTCTAGTCTTCGTTCTTCTTTCGTTCACGTTGGAGAAGATTCCTTCCGAGGTGTGGGATCTATTTAACATTAAACATTTAACGTTAGATGATCACTTTCCTATTTATATATAAAAAAAATTTCCCAAACATATCCGTGCATATTTATTGTTATTCGTGTATCATTCAAGGAAAGAGAAATATCTACCTATCTTGTTGAAACATTGGTTGAGAATCGGGCGCGGGTGTACGGTGAATAATTGAGTCGACAGAGGTACGGTGAGAGGGCCCCCCGGGTAAGAAGGAGAAAGATTAATTTGATCTGGCGAGGAATTAAAGGCGTATTGAGTTTCCGTTGAAAGGAACAAACTGGTTGCCGCTGCGGAGTCACGATCGGCGTGTCGGCCCTCGGTCAGAGCTGAGAGATTCCGGGGAGGGACCGACTCTCTCCCTCCCCCTCTCGAGATACCATCTTGAGAATCTTCGAATTCCAACGGTCGCGCGAGGAGAGAATGAATTATCCGTGTAAATTCGACAAATTATCGGCTGGTAATCGTTCACGCTCAACAGTATTCACGCGTGGTGCTTCGCTCGTGGATAGTCAGTGAAAGGTCCCTCGTTAAAGGGGCCTTCGACGGTGGGCTGGGCAACGGGTCGATGATTTTCCTCAGATAAATTCCAGCTATTCGGATACTTAACTCGTATTACAGCTAATTGGAAGTGGAACGGCTGCTCGCGTACAATTTAATGGCTCACTTTTAACGACGGTTCTATTTCAGAGCTGCAAACGGTAGAGTGGTGTTATTGCTCGCTGGTTTATAATGTCACGCCTCGCTACCAATTAACCCACGTTAGCCAAGCGATATAATCGTTAATAGATTAATTATCCTCCGTGGAACGTATTCATCGGCGTCCCAGTTTCTGACTCATAAATTAAGAAGGCGTTCGTGATCGTCAAGGATACGTTCGACCTGATTGCGTCATTATTTTCTTTTCTTTTTATTTTTTTTTTATTTTTCGTTTCGAGATGCGTTGAACCAAGCGGAGAGATTACTCGGGAAATTAAAAACGTCGTTCTTAAGGACAGGTCTCGTGATTCGCAATTCCTCACTTCCTTCTTTTTGCAATCTTCTACCGAAACGAAATCTTCGAGGTCAAGGAATTTCAATATGGATCGATTGTTTGATAAAAAGAAGATTGTAAATCTTTAAATTGCAGTAGAAGTTACAAGATCATCAAGAAGATTTTCGTTATTTAATCTAACTTATAAAACTGTATCGAGAAGAATCACTGCTCGTTCACGTAAGGTAAAAAGTATTTCTCTCTTTTCAATCAAAAATCCAATCGAATCACAACGTAGCCGATGCACAATTCCGCGTATTAAAAGCGCGTTGCATGTCCGAAAGACGTTCTTCAGGGGCTCGCTTGGGGCGCGCTCTGCCGGTCTATTCTGTTTTCTCTCTCTCTTTCTCTCTCCATCCAGAGAGACGCGTTCAATTCAATTCAACCGAGTAACGAGGCTCACGTAACTGCGGTTTTCTATCCGCTCCATTGTGCGAGTCCCGGCGTGGAAAAGAGGCTGGAGGGTTTTCTGCGCGCGCTGCCCTTGTCATCCGATTATGATGGTAAGAGGCAGCGCCATTACCGGGTTGACAAGCAAACGGTCGTCAGTTACTTTTTGCCGTTCGACTTCCCCGGATAATGTATTGCGTTCACGGGGCGGCGAGCGTAGCCGGCACCTGGCATTCGCCTCCGTTCCACCGTTGGGACAAACCTTTTGCCGGCCGTGGACATCCTGCGTGCAGTAATGAGCCGCAATAAGATGGCCAGAAGAAAAACGGGGCCGGCCCTTGCCCCGTTTCTTTCCACCGTCCCTTCCTCCTCCTTGTTCCTCCTCGATCGTCGATTTCGTTCCATCCTTCGTTGTCGGCGACGAGGACGGCAAGAAACGACCGAAAAGAGACGTCGAACGTCGTGGGAGAAAACGTTAGCGTGGCTCGTATATATAACCTTATCGACTCGCCCCACTCCGCTCTATTCATTTCTGACCGTCCAAAGCTTTATTTTTCACCCGTGATGAGATAGCCGTGTTTTTCTCTTCGCTCCCCCCCTATCATTTCACTGCTCCTGCTGACGCGAGCAACTCACTCCCCGATTGGAGTGGGCGATTAATTTTCTATTTAAGTTTTTGGAGCAAAAGTAAAGTGTATTAAGATTTATATTATAAAATTTCTTCGAAAGAATTATTTAAAATTATTCTAATTTTTCTCAATGCTAAAGTAAATAATTACTCTGGGAGTTTTATTAAGGAATTAATATTAAGGGGTAAAATAGTTGTTATCGTTTTCTTTTTAATAATAGAAATTCTCTTAAGTGTAAAGTAAAAAAATTCTTCTTTGAGGTTCGATTCGTCCATCGATATCCATTAACTCTCTTTCTTTATCAAAGAACTACGCCGTAATACAATCGAGACTAACGGTTATACGAATCGAATATACCCCGCCACACTCGAAATAGCCCGTTCATTTCGTGAAAACACTGCGGTGCCATAAAAAGAGGCGCCCATCTCGTGGAATCGGGCCAGAAGGAACAACCCCGATAAATCCCCGCTATCCCCTAAGATTTATATTTTTACGACGGAACCAATTTACACCTTTCTTATTATCAATACAATCTCCTGAAACCTCTCTCTTCTTTTTCTTCCCCTTTCTTTCTTTCTTTTTTTTTTTTTCCTCAACAAAATTTGATCGACCACAAGATTCGTGATATTCCCAACGAAACAACGGATCGAGGAAGAAGGAGGGGGAGGGACGAAACCGATTAATTCGGTCGGCGAGTGCTCGTTACGTTCGAAGCGAGATTCCACCCGAGAAATTCACATTCGCGCGAGCTTCCCGCTTCGTCTGACAGGCGAGCGCGAAGCAATTGGTGGCAAGCGAGGAAGGTAGGTCGGAGGAAACGGTATTTCCCCGGAGATGGATGAAAAAAGAGGTACGGACGGAAAGTGGGATGGATAAATGGACGACATTCGTCCAAATTGAACCGCTACATAACTTATCACGGGATCAGCAGCTATCTCTTTTTTTTTTTCGATATTAATCTGTTTTTCACTTACTTCGCTTCGATTATAGATCTTCTCACCATGAATTCACAATTATGACGGATATTTATTTAACAATGATTAATTAATTCTACTCGAATTCTTCGTATATATATGAAGCAGTGAATTTTTAGAAAGCGTCATTCGATGATTTATAAGTAAGTCGATACAATTATCTTATAAAATATGTTTGTGTTTATAGATTGGCAAGGAACAAGATGATAATAATTGTTCGATCCTGCATGATATTTATTCTTTCTCTCCGGTAATTGCGGCCAGGAATCGTTCGAGTAATTGAAATTTTTGGTATATACACGGATCTGGTGAAATTTGAAGCACCTGCACGTATCTAGCGAACGCGATACTCCCATTCTTGCCGGCTGTCCGATCTTTTCCCAATCGCGAACCATCTCACCGCAACTTTTTGTATCGCGTTTCAGAGCTTACGCGCAGAGAATCCCTGTCATCGGTGTTTCCCAGGGCGAGCCTCGGCTACCTTAACCGCGAAGGATACGTTGGATCGATAGCGCGGGCGATAAACCCGCAGAGACCCGGCAAATGGAAAGACATACGCGAGGATTGTGAGAATATTTCGAGAATAAAATGACAAGGCAAGGGAAGATGAGTAATTTTGAATTTAGAAGAGCGAATATTGCTGAACAAGTTGTCTCTTGCTTAATGAGGAAGCTATTAATTTCAATAATTTTTTGTACAAATCCGCAGAGACAAAGGCAAAGAAAAGTAATAAGCATTGCGAGATATTTAAGCAAAATAAAAAAAGCTCGATTTTATCGTAACGTTAACTTTTTTAATTTCGAAGAATGGCGACAATTTTTGATAGATTATAATTGAAGAAGGTGTAAAGAATTTTTAAATAAAACGATGATTTTTCGTTTTTTATCCCCGATCGATGAATAATTCGAGGATCGTTTAATAAAAATAAATAAAATATATCCCTTATAAATTCCTCCTAATTCGTCTCGAATAAAATATAATTTCATCGATCGCTAAATTACGATATCAGATTAACACACAAAGCAGGAAAATGAAAAATCTACCTTTACCTTATCTATCTTGTTCCTTATTCACGAGACCGGGAGAGTGAATTATTCAGACATTATTCTGTTTCGGATATCCGTGCCCACACGAAGCGAAACGATAAAACGCGAAATGAGAAAGAATAATCTGCCGGGTCACGGCACACTTCCGTGCCGACTCTGTGATCAGTCGATCGAGAATCCGGGTATATGTATATACACATATAATATATCGATGGTGAATAATTGAGGCGTGCACAGCGCGGAATCCCGAGCAAGGTTCACGGGCTAGAATTTCGGTGGCTTTATCACGATAATCTCACAAAGGAGCCGGAAGATTTTCGGCTGCTTGACATTCCTCGCATTGGGCGAACTCTGTGCGTTCACCGAAGCGTTGATCGCTTGCTCGGCCGGGCTGCCATTCGGCTTCCTACGCGAATGCCACGCGTTTATCGGTGCATATGCGTGCATGCGCTAAAGGTTATGTAAGTGGATTAGCCCCGTTTCCCGCTCGACCACGGCAACTAGTAGTTTACGCGCTCGTTCGATCGCCCTGCAACAACTTGCGCGAATATCGTTTACCGCCTTCCCCTCGCTCGATTTCACGCGATCCCCCCCGAATCAATTTCCTTCCCTTCTTTTCGTTCCCGCTCGTCGCCAATTCGACGCTTTTCTACAGATTTTTAATCTCGCTCGTCGAACAAGTTACATTTTTTTTACCTTTATAATTGAACTTCGAGAGAAATCGTGGAGAAGTAACGTTTCAACCTTGCTCTACGAAATGTACAATTCGTCGCGAGTTTCTTTTCATTTTCGTCGCTTTGTATCTTCGAAAGGGAGAGGGGTTTTGGGTTAGGTAACCGTGAACAAAAAAAACTGTACAGTTTGTTCTGCCGAGTTTTTTAAACGCTGTAAATAAAAGAGAAACTCGATTGTCATTCGATTATTAAATTCCAAGTAGCTTCTCGTTGAATAGAAAGGAGAAGAGACGGAGAAATCGTATTTTTCTCTCGTGAATGATCGGGCATGGAAACAAGAAATAAATTAACGGCCGCGAAAGATGCGTCAATTCCGATGCGCTCGTTGTATCGCTCGTTTAAAACGGTTTACGAGCGACGGTACACGAACGTTTGCGGCCTGGCCACCGTTGGTTCGATGGTTGGCTACGATCAGGCCAACGAAACCGGGCGTATGTATCAGCGATAGCTGGAATTGCGGAATATTCTGCGGCCGTGGCAAATCGTTTTTCAATAATTGCTCGCCACCGCCCACCGCAAGTAGCGAGCCATCGCCAAGGCGAATAGAGGCGAAAAAAAAAAAAGAAACAGCGGACATCTCCTCATCTCCTTCACGAAATTTTGTTGTCTAATTGCGAGATGCGAGAATTCCCTCCTTCTAAGACGATCGTACACGATGTTTAAGCGTTCTAATCCATTGGCAACAGATTCATTAAACGAGTTAAACTTTGAATCGAAAGGTTACGATAACTCGTACATTTCCACAGGATTTATTATCCGATAAATGGTTTCCCCGGTCTTTTAAAACCCTATAGCAAAATATGGGATTAATTGATGAGTTAAAATTTTTTAGATAGGTTTACGCGTTTCGAATCGAAAAAAGGAAAAAAAGGAGGTGGCCAATTCCGAATGTCTGAATTTGAGCGCACGCATGAATCTTTACCTATCCGCTCCCAGTCCAGTCAGAGCACGATCAATCTTGTGTCAATAGCCGTGCCAAATCCGAATGTTCCCGTTGATTCGACTAGACTTACTCTATAATTCAATTGGAACTGGAAGTTAGATTGGATAGTTAAAAGACGGATAGGATTTATATATACGTGCATGTATATCTATTCTGGCTGCTGGTCTACACAGATTTGACGTGTTTCGTCGTAACAGTGATCGATAGACAAACGGAAGATTGTACATGCGTTGATGAACAATTAATGAAATGGATTATTGGAACAATGAGTTGCTTTACAACAAAAAAAAATAGGAATAATTATTATATAACGATCCATCGATAGATTACGAGAAATATTTCGCAATATATAACAATCCATTAGTAATTAATCGTATTTGTACAAAACTCGATCAACTGAAAATGGATCCACTTGGTAAAACATCGCAGAATATTCTTCCTTGGCGTTAAATTTTTTACCGAATCGTTAATTTCAATCTTGGAAACAAAATTAAATTCTTATTACCTTCTTTCCTCGGCGATTCCTGAGAACGATTCAACCCCTTTAATTCGGAGCGAGCAAGGTTTGTAAAGGATTCATGGGGTCGTGGTGTCGGTGACATCTTATTACACGGAAACCCCTGGAGTTTCGAGGGCAACATGGCAACGAGGGCAGAGTCCATACGTGCCTCGTGGGAATCGAATGAGTTCGGTTAAGGGTATCGGGTTTCATGAAAACGATCGTTTCCCTCTCGAACAGGAACGCACCGTGAACACACATCGAGTGAATGAACATCGTCGTGAATTTGTCGTATTTTACGTCGACGATTTTTCCAGCCGATGTCAACTTTATCGATTAAGAGTATCGATTATTATAAAACTAACCAATTTTTTTTATAACCAAATTTCAATACAATCGTGGTTAATCTTACTCACGAGATCTAATATGTATCGATGAATAATTTATATTAAAAATATTTGAATTACATTACATCATTATTGATGATCGATACGCGAGGAGAATCAAGGGAGAAGATCGAGGATCCTGAAGAAAAATTAGTCTGAGGAAACAATTGGTCTAATCACATCCCGTTTGGAAAAAAACCGCGCCGGGTCGCCATTTGTCCGCGCCATCGCGGCTTGTTGATCTCGGTTGTCGCTAAGATAAGTCGGGGAAAAAAACCGGAAACGAAACCACGTCGCTTCGTCGTGGCGGAGAAAGCGCAGTCGCGCGTGATTTGTCTAGACTATACTGTGTATATATATATATATATATCTTCCCTTTTTCATCCTGTCTCTTTGTTCCAGAGGTGGCTAGAACTTCTGGTAGCCAGTTGTTTCACACCGCCATTTTTATCCTCCAATCTTCTCGAAGAACAAAGGAACACGCAGATATTTATCCTTAATAATCTCCATTTTTTCCCCCTCACCTTTTTAACACAAATCTCTAATCCACTTTTCGTAAAAGACTTTTCGCATAACCTCGCATATATATATATATATATAAATCACACTAAATATCAGGAAAAATGTCAGCTTGGTTTCTCGACAAACACGAGAATAAAAAGAAACAGAAGCGGGGAGAGGAGAAGAAACTGGAACGAAATCATTACGCTAAAAGCGACTGGGCTTCGTCGGCGCGCAGGGATGGACAAAAAAAAACGAAATTATTCCAGCGGGATAAAAGAAAACGCTGTCGGTCTTTGTCCGGAAAAATGCACGCGACCATTTCTCCGTACCCCGCCGAAAACTTTTCCACGCGTCAACTTTTCTCCATCTCTGTCCAACTTCCGACTAGAAAGAGAGAGAAAGAAGTTGCTATTCCACCGAAGGTGTCGAGTAAAGTTTTCGAGATTCGGAGAAGAATGATGTAGAAACATGAACCGCGCTCGTCGAAATCGACGATCGAATTTAACCAGTTAATTGTCCCGAGATCCGGGTGTTTTGAGAATTGTTTTTTCGCTCAGTGAGAATCGCGAGAACAACGAATCTTATTTCTTGTCTCACAAAGCGAGAAGAAAGGAAAGAACGTTCGTATATTTCCCGTTTAATCGCAAAATAATTAAGTATCCAAGAGGCTCGAGTGTATCCCAGGATAATAATTACGGCGAGAGGATTACGCTACTGTAGATTTTCCGGTACAGATCTCGCGATTCTCGATCTGACGAAGAACAAAGTCCCGTTAAGGGAACGGTACGATGACAAGTACGTAACCATGCATCACGACGGGTTGGGTTACGAGCTTCCTTCCACAGCGAGAGACTGGAATTAATAAGCAAGCAAAATACAGTGCAATGGATCGGGAGGCATAATGGGTATGGCTCTGGCGACGAGCTGCCGGAGATAGTCGCATCCGCGGTGGAACCGGTGTTAAGTAAGGTTGCAGGGTTATTAATAAATTACAATACGCCCGAGACATTAATTACCGGTGGCGGATCCCGCGATGGTCCCGCTGACACGTTGTTCCCAGGTAGAGGAAACAATTTCTAATTACTGGTACGACGGGTTACGACGAGTTTACACCCATCTTGTGCTAATTAAAATGTCTTATCTCGCATTACGACACGTGTTTTTACGAATCCAAGCTTTATCTAATCGTGCTCTTCTGTTGTAGGATAAATAAATAAATTGGATCGTTTCGTGGAAAGACGGATTTTTGATAAACATGAAAGGTTGTCTATCTTGTCTATCTTGAAATTGAAAGAGTTTTAGGATATTTTTTATTTTAAGTAAAGAATATTTAATGAATATGGGGAAAATCTTCTATCTAAGATATTTTTTTTCTAGCAAGGGATGGAATATTCTGACAGCAGTTATGAGATCGGTTGAGAAATTGTATTTTGGTATGCGCTCGAGTGAGAATGGATTCCTTGACGCTCCTAATTTACGTCTGGCATTGGGGGAGAAAATGGTCGGCACTCGATGCACGCGGAAGGAAGACGTTGATTGGTATATATTTAGGCGAGAGGTGGTTGAATAGCGGGTATTGATGGGAAGCGTGACATTTTAATTGCTGTCACGATTCGACGTTAAACGATCTATAATAGATTTCATCAGAAATCGGACAGTACCGATGATAGATCCAACTTCCCAGTGAAATTCTAAACGTTAAAACACGTGTAATAAAATAAAAGTAACGCGAAATCCGTTATTTAATACCTATCGAGCTATACTTTACTTTCACTCAAAAGCATCGAAATTATAAAAATCGTCGATGATAATTCCGTAGCCGGTCGTGTTTAAAGAAAAATCATCGCGCGAAAAAAACCCTTGGATCTGACCAAAGGTTTCATTTCTTTTTTCTTTTTTTCCACGAAGCCTAACGTATACACGTCCGTGGCCAAGAGGAATTCCAAGACGTGGTCTCTCCACGTCGTCCGTGTTTTCTCGGTTGAGTGAGCGGGATCCCGTGAAACCTGCTACTAATATTTATCCTCGAAGTGTGACACCGGAGACCTTGGACGGTGAGGGCCGTTTTTATTTTTCCCCGTATCCGCGAGAGAGCCTCGTACCTTAAGGGTGGTACCCTCGAGGCCTCCCTTCTCTCGTTACAGCTGTAAATCGTCGTGTCCCGATCCGCGGGCGAAATTTATTTCGCGGGTGGAATATACGATAGGTGTAATATGCAAATCGCGGAGCGACTTTATTGGCGGTGATGGTACCTTGAACCGGTGTGTTAAGCGTAAGTTTCTCGCGGAGAAACTGTAGTGATGTTGGATCAACGGAAATAGAATGAAGGAATTCGACTATTACTACTACTAACCACGATTCCAGCTTGAAGAAATGGACTTGCAAAGGATAATCGTTGAAAGAATTCGGCTCGTGTTATTTCCGCTCCCTGTCACCACGAAAGAAAGGATTGGAAAATATTTTAATTTTATCCCCGGACGCAGCCAGGCGTCAAGAACTATTCCACGCACTATCACCTTCGCTCGATCTCTTCGACGCCTGTAATCCTCCTCTCGAATTTCCTCCACACCCCTTTCCCCCTCTTCCCCTTCTCGTTATCCTCTTCTTTTATTTCGTCCGACGGCTCGCGCTCTTTTGACACTCGTTGTGCCCGTCGTCGTTACCCGTCCTGCACGCGTTAATGCGTGTTGACGGTTGGAAGATGGCCGCGAACGCGAGAATACACACACGTATTGATCCTTGTTCCGAAAGAACTCGTCGAAAGAGGTGTGGCGCACGTTCGAATTAACCGGGCTGTTGCCTTCCAAGATCCCTCGTCTCAGATCGTTTCGAGATGACCAAGGTTTAAAGGATGACGGGGGTGGGACAACGATGTTGGAACAAGGAGCGCGACTATATTGTCCGGTTACGAGGTTGTAACTTTTCGGTGATACGATTTCCCCCGTTCATCTGATTCGTTCTTGTGTGTTTCACGTCCGAGTTAATTATCGTTATTGGTATCCTCGAAAGAGGAGAGGAGAGGAGAGGAGGCCGGATGGAGGCGGCGAGGATAGGTGTTTGAAAAAGATACTGCGACCAGCAGGTTGTAAAACATTGAAACGTTTTCGAAGCGTTCGAATTACACGCGCGTGAGTACACATTAAATAAAATGTTTTTTGACGCGGTGGTAGTAAAAAAAAATTTATGTAAAATAAAAGAATGGTATCATCTCTTCCTCTAATGTGTATCTTCAATAAATTTTCTGAGAAATTATACAATATTAACATAATAATTCGTGGGAATCTTCAAATCTTTCCGCGATAGAACAAAATGTTATTTCTAATCTCTCCACATCACGAAATTAAATATTTTAACTTGGTTTCTCATCTCGTCGAAACGAAAAACGATCCGTTCTTTCTCTCCGCGTACAAAAATTAAAAACTATTATAAAAGCAAATTTTTCCTGGAATGCTACGATATCCATCATCCACGGTAGAAAAAGATGAAAAGAATTCAACATTCTATGCGTTCGCGTTTCGTTACGACCGATTCTCCAACCTACAATTCCAACAGAAGCTACGGAGCCTCTTCCGTTCAAAGAAGGATATTCTCGTAACGATAGGATCTCGCGTTATTCCAGCCGGCACGATTAATGCCGGCTACGTTTAACGTATCTTGCGTTACGGAAAGGGGGCCCGGGTGCACCGTACGTAATGCAGGCGGCCGGTTGCATTCATTTGGACAATTTAGGCGGGCAAAGGAGAAAACAATCAGGGTTCGGGATCGAGTCGAGTTTGGGCTCACAAAGAGAAGCGGTAGCAGCGAGAGATGTCGAACGTGGAGAGGCCACCTTCGGGCGAGAGAAGGTGGAATCGAGTGGTACGTGGGTCCGTTCGAATCTTGGTTGGAGCGAGATGGCCTCGCAACTGCTACGAGGGGGAATTGCTGTGAAGGGGATAAGGAACAAAGAGAGGGGGGAAGAGAGAGAGAGAAGAAAGGGAGAGAACAAGGGAGAAGAATGGGTACGCGTGGTGTTTGTCGAGGAACAGAGAGAAGGAACGTGGACGAAGATAGGACCCGTTATGGAGATGAGAGGGCCCGGCGGACAATGGGTTTCGGGGCCGGGCCCCTTGAATTCATAATCCTCATTCCTATCCGGTGCACAATGATCCAAATATGTTTTCTGTATAACAAAACGCTTTTATAAATGTTTATCATCAATTTAAATATTATCTGATGCGGGTGGCATTCGGCCAGTCCACGGCGCTTCTATCGCTATTGGCTTCGCTGTTTCTTTCTCTTCCTCTTTCTTTCTCTTTCTCTCTTTGTCCCCACAATGGAGACAAATGAAGAATGGCTTCGAGATTTTTCACTGCCTACCGCAGATTGCTTTTACTGTCTCTCCAACTCATCCCATCCCCGCGAAGACGACTTCTTCCTTCCATCCGATCTATCGCTGACTCTTCCTACACTGACTTCTTCAGGGATTGGTACTACACTGCCACTGGTAGGAAATTTTTAAGGATGAATTAGGTCGAGAAGGAGGAGGAGTTTTAAATTCTCGACTCGAGAATCGATGAACGGTGACTTTTTAACCTGATTCGAAGCCGGTTCTTTTATTCTTCTTCGTATCAATCTTCCGAGAAAATATCGATATTCGTGGTATCCCGCGTTGTTTTGCCAAGTTTGTACGACAATGCCGAATAATTCGGAACACGAACTGATCTCGTTTCGATCATTATCTGCTATTTTTCTTTCCTAAAATTTTCTTTTCAACGTATCAATTTTACGGAATATTTTATTATAATGTATTCGATGCACATACACGCGACACTCTTAGACCCTTCGCGACGAATATTGCTTATTAATTTTCATGAAATTTTTTCGTATTCAACGAAGATGATTATGCATATCGTAAAGAGTGATTAATTACGTTTGTTTGTTTTTCATTTGCTGCTCTCGCGATTTACGAAATGTTAGATAGGAAATTTCAATTAACACATTCATTATACACGACACTCTGGAGATCCCCAACCACGAATATTGCTTATTAATTTTTATGAGATTTTTTTTTTCTATATTCAGCAAAGGTGATTATGCATATCATAAAGAATGATTAACTACATTTACTCGCTTTATCTTTTTCACATTCTGTATAAAATTAATATAATCAAAGTATTTTCTTTGTTGGCGTATCAAAATGATCTATGAGATTCAAAAAAAAAAATTGATTAACGTTTTAAATTTTAAATTTAGAAATTCAAGATTTTCTTCGCAAAAGAAAAAAAAAAAGAAAAAAAAAATATGCGTGAATTGCGTCCACGTATCGAGAGAGCTTGGCAAGGTGATGGAGCGGCGATGATTATTATTCTACCTGGAGGTGATGTCACACACCGACCATTTTTCTTTCACGGTGCACGTGTACCACGAGTCAGATCCGAGTAGCGCGATATTAAATACGATGAAAATGATTTATGAGCGTGAAAAGTTTTCTGGGATTTTCCATTCTAGATCGGGGCCGATAATTTATGAAACACTCATAATTATATCGAAACGATCAAGAGATCTCCCCGTAATGATAATCCTACAAAATTGGACCGAACGTCTTCGAAGATTTAAAACATCGATGGATATACAGATTTCGTGATACACATCGTTTCGTTGTTTGCTCGAAACCAATCGAATACGATACAATGTTCCCATTGAATTTTAATAAACAGTAACGAAAGAGTAATTTATATTTTGCATATATTTATATATATTCATATATTTTGCACGTACGTGAGATGCAACGATTAACTTCGACAATCGAAGAATAAATCAAATCTCTAACTTCAACCCCTCAACTCAAAAATTCATAATCGTCGAATCAAAGATCGATCCGATGAAAGAAGAATATAAAAACGTGTCCATTAATAACGAAAATAACCGAGCTCGTATTACGTAGCCCCCCTTCCCCCCTCTCCCGAACAAAAGCGCGATAGATAGCTTATTTCTCGTCGACGTGAAAACGATCCACGACGTAAATATCCCCTTCCTTTATCGAATTATAATATCCTCGAAACGCATTACCGTACGGAACAACGTGCCGCCAGCAATCGTCGAACGATCGACTCCGCTTCGAGAACGATAACGATCGCCGATACGATTGCACAACGCGACACAACAAGGAGGAGGAGAACTCCTCGACGATGGACGAGGACGAAGAAAATGGATCCCTGCCGCGAGAGGCGACGACGTCGTATAACGCGAAATATCTCCGGAAAACAAGTGGCGTGGAATGGGGCGAGAAGGGGGAGTGGAAAGAGAATCGAGAGAAAGAATCGAATAAATTAATACTTAATCGGGGCAAGGACGAAACAGGGGAGAAACGAGAGAAGAAACGTGGAAAGGGGAATTTACGAGAAGCGGACGTTTCGCGTTTCCACGATAATATCCCTCGGTGTCTCGTGATTAATGCAGCCGGTCGGTGAAAAGGCGGCGGACTTACGCCGGGGATCGGCTCGCGATCCAAGAAAAACTGGGTGGCACGGGACGGGAAAGAATAATGGCGTCGCGCGCTGATGACTCCTTTCGAGGCGAGGAGAGGCGAGGAGAGGCGAGGCGTCGCGACGACAACGACCACCAGCTCGTCCCGAGCTGTACACCTCGTGGGAAGGTTTAAACTGGCGGCAGACACGAGCGTGTCAACGGAGGAAGATCGTATGCGCGCGACAACGATCCCCGCGAGCGTGTTACGGCTCCTTCGAGCGGAACGACTCCTCCGTGAACGTAAGCCGCTCGTCACGCGTATAATTCAGAGCGAGGAGGACGGT
>NW_006263532.1:19125-26050 GCF_000469605.1 Apis dorsata | reverse complement strand
GGCGTGAAATTCGAATCGCGTGGTTCGGGGGTAGTTAAGGGGGGGGGGTACTTAGAAGCGAATTTTAGGTACGAGCTCTAGATCCTCCGAAATTTGATTTCGAGTCGGATCTCGGAAGGCGGGCAGAAATGAGGAGAATATAACTTGGATTGGAAGTCAAAGTTGCGCGCGTTAATCGGCGGGGATTCGCGCATGTAAAGGGCGAATCTTGTTAACTCGGATTGTTAAGGGAAGAACTGTCGAGCGAAGCGGATTCGACGGAAGATATAAGACTTACGGGGGCTTGTGCGCGAAGGTTGGGTCTTTTGATAGTAATTGTGGCTCGAAGAAAGACAAATTCGCGGGAGAACGTATGTTCCATTGTATGAGCGTGGCGTGTGAGTGGCATTTGGTTGATATATTGTGATGTTTGATTGACGAGTTACAATGGATGTTTCGTTTACAGAGAGAAAGCAGTGATCGGATGTTAACGCGTAGACACGTTGTAGATCTTCTTTGAATAAAGATTTTTCGCTTTCGAGAGCAAAAAATAACTAAGCTCGTGGCAAATAATTCGTGTCGAAGTATAAGACCGTTCATGACTGAAATATTACGTGCAACAATATATAATTCGTGTACAATATGAACAATTCAAAGAGTTGTCGTGTTCACGTAGACAGAAGCGAACACAGAGGCATCGATGTACGTATTACTCTCGCAGAGAGATCGGCGGTATTCCCTAGGAATCTAGGTTAGCTGCGAACTTCTTGATATTCATGAAACTTTTTTACACTCGCGTCTGTAACTCTTCTCCTGCACCAACCCTCCCTCCCCGTGGACGTAATTGTCTTCATCTGTAACAAGTCTAAAGCTTACGATTCCGAGGCAATACGGGGCAACGTGTTGAATAAAATATCCGGCGTTGGCTGAGACGTCAGCCGTGCTCAATCTCAGCGAAGACGATACATCCTTAACGCGCATCCAACATTCATTTTCCGGCCGGCTCGATAATTTCCAGTAAATTCTCCGTGTTCGGGGTCCCGATAATGCGCCACTCGACACCCCTCCCTTCTCTCCCTGCCTTTCTTCGCAGTTGGGAGTAATCCTCTCGGAAATCGCTCATAGACGAAACCTTAAAGTGGTAGTCGAGGAACGAATTGATTTGCAAATGGAATAAAACGACGAGAATTGCGCCTCGAGTTGTTCCCAGAACCCGGAATCTTCATTCACAATGCATCCCAGACCTTTGACTTCGAACACCAATTTATGCAGGTCCATCTCCGTAATACGATGGATGGATGTCTGAGAATAATCCATAACGAAACGATTTTCACGCTTATCTTTTTATCTTTAGTGATTAATGTCATGTGAGATGCAGCAAAGATTACGAGTTGATAAAACTGCATTTTTGGTTTGTGTGATAATGAATATTATTGTTCGACTGTTGCATAAGCGAGAAAAAATTTAGTCATCAAAATTTACGCAACGAAGGTGATTATATGAATGGGTCCGCGATCTAGTGACCTATATATTTTTCTTGGAAATGTTTAATGTTTACGTTTTTTCAGCGTCTGGCACTTGTTTGGAATTTGGGATAGGTTAGTGAGACGAGGTGCGAGCAAGAGGTCCGAATAAGCGACAAGAACGGACACGATAAATGACTAAAAATTATCCTTCTCTTTACACGACGATATCTCAGAAACCGGAAGTCGTATCGAGATAAATCAAGAAGCGTTTTAAAGAGCAAGGTTCCACGTTTCTAATGATCGTTTATTCATCGACCGGAAGTCAATATTTTCGGAATTACAGAGATTCAAAGTTTTCCTAATTTTAATAAGTTTTAAATGTGTTTAAGATAAAAATTATTTTTTCATTATCTCGGGAACCGGAAGTCGTACCGGAATAAATCAAAATGCATTTTAAAGGGGAAAATTTCACGTTTCTAACGATATATTTCATCGATTGATTATTTTCGAAGTTACAGCGTTCCAAAGTTTCTTTAATTTTAATAGGATTTAATTATTGTTTTAAAATAAATTACACGATGAATACGTTTATTTCTGGATGACGTTCTTGTATTCAAAAGATATGCAAGATGAAAAGTGTGTATTTGATCTATAAATTACCAATTATATCATATAGAATTTAAACTCTGTCGAGTTTTCATTGAATCACATAATTAAATCTGATTCGCATTCAATATTAAGTGGCTCTTATTTGGTTCATTACACGAATATTGCCTTCCATTGCGACGAGATTCCATTTACCACTTGTTACACGCTCGATGCACGGCGCCCTATTTCGGTGACCAAGTTACGTTATTTCATCGCGGGACGTGTAAGTGCACGCCCTTAGAGCATAAACGGTGTTGGTGCCGTGTCAAAGAACGCTCTCGGTCCGTGGCTTTTCACCTTAACAACGCGATTACACGAGGTCGGATTAATAATTTAGCTCGGCCCGCGTCGAGTTAAACATTGTTCCGTGCAACACGATTCCGCGAGCACATGGCCAGCCCGCAATCGATATTTCACCAGGAACAACGACCTTCGATTCCTCGTATTCCATTTAACCCCGCGAGGATTACAATCCCGACGAATTCGTGCGTCTCGCCGATCGAAAGTAAATCGTGCACGCCGCTTGAATTAGAATTACCAGGAAAGGATTGCGCGATGTCCTCTCCGTCTTGCTCGTTCTACGAATCATTACTGCATTTTTACTTCGTTTAAAGTTACTATTCTTACTCTTAATACAGAGAAAAATATATCTACTGGTTTTATAAGGACAAATTCCTCGTTGAATTCATCGTCAGTAAGTACACATATTTCTTAAATATGATCCATCCTTATGTTCAATTTTAAATCCAAATTATTTGCAGTTTTACAGACTACCATTTAATAGACAGATTTCATATATGGTTTATTTATTTTCTTTCAAGAACTGACGGAACGATGATATACATGCATACGGTTTATTTTAAATATTTGTTGAATTACATAAAAATTCATTCTGTCGAAAATCACTGCTGAAAGGGGTAAAATTTTCCAGAATTAAGTCTCGTTCTATCGTACCAGTTATTCCAGTGTTAAAAATACTGTTCATTTTCGAACAGTATCTCTGTACCACGTTTTTCATCGTCGAACAATGGAGTAGTAGGTATCCATGCGAACACGTTCAAATCGTGCGATATCGCTTCGCTAGGAGATTTTGCGGTTAGCGTACATATACATAGGTTGAAGTACCGTGGAAAACACGAGCCGCTATCGGATTAAATGCATCTGCAACTGTTATCTACCCGTCGATGACTTCGAAGCCGGCAACTTCCGCCGCGCCGCTACGCTCTCTTTCATCCTCGCGTGTGCTCTGTCGAGGATGCGTGCTTATCCTACTTTTCCGGCAACTTTATCGAATATATATATGATTTCGACGGGAAGACAGGGACAAAAGCAAAAGCAAAAAAAAGAAAAAAGAAAAAAGAAAAAAAAGAGAGGAACGAACGCTCACGTTCGCTGTACAACTCGTTCCGCCGGATGGATAACATCGATAGGGAATAAAGTTGTAGTACGCATCTCGCTTTTTGTTGCCGTTCTTGCCGTTGATCCATTTCATTCGCTCTCCCGTTTCACAAATCGATAACTTGAAAGCTCTTCCTGCCTTTCGTTTCAATTAGCGAATCGCGCGTACGACTTCTCATCCCATTTTCACTAGCTTCTATCGACCGCCACTGTCTCCTCCCAAAAGTAATTGTGTCAATTGTGAACAAAGCGTGTTAGCTCTCCGTCTTCGATTTGTTAGGAATTTTGAGGAGGAGCCACTCCAGATCGAAGAATGATTATTATTTTCGGGAGAAAATATATTGCGTTCTTCATCGAGCTATCTCGTTAAATTATCGTGCGCACATTTATCTTGGTTTGGAATTTTTATTTCAAGTTCGAAAATTCTTCAGAAACATTTCTAACTATTGGATTTCTCGAATTCTTTAATTTTCATAATATTAAATTTTTGCACTTCTACTATACTTCTAAATGTACCTAAGAATCTTGTGTCACTAATGCGTCTGCACACGATCGATCAGCTGATCTTATTTTAACATTTTTGAATATTAATTTTTGTACCCCTCATTTATATATTCATTTATATTTCAATCTAATCGATCAAAAATTCAGAGAATCTAAGTTACTTACATCTATCAAATCGTACTTAGTTACAATCCAATACAGGTGTAATCAAAGCTTCGAATCGACTCGTTCACCTCAACGCGAATCGTTGGCGACAGCACGAGCAAGGGGAAGGGAGGGAAAAAATAAAACACTTCTCGAATCGGTGCATGTTTCCAAAGGGACGGATGGCTAGTTTCGCGCACGCAATCGCTCGTGCCAGCTTTTGTTATCGCGGCGAGCACTTGTCATTAACCACCGTCGCCATTTTCGAGGATCGTTGGATAAACACGAACCGGCGCGGATGCGTGCGGTTGTCGTTATCAATTTTATGATTTTCGAGGGAACGCGCGGCCTCCGAGCGTTTCACGGCTGAGAAACGCCAAGCGGAGCCACCGCGTTTATTTATTATCGGCTCCACGGCTCCAGGAGGGTTACGTCCACGATGGTGTTTTAACGATCACGATGGAAACGAGAGTGGCGAATAAAATCCATCATCCTCGTCGTGCACGCGCGTTGCGACAAACAGGAGGTTGACGTAGTAGTGGATCGTAGATCGTCGAGCTACGATAATCATTTTATTACGAATCAGTGTTTTTGCAACCCCTTGTTAGAAAGGATTTCGTTGGAAAGTTGAACTATGGAATCGGAATATCCTTTGCATCGATTTGAAGGAAATTGAAATTTTTAAAAATTTGACACGTTCAGAGGATAGTTTTGAGAATTCTAAGAGATTCTAAAATTTTAATTATTAGAAAGAGGAATCAAAGAAAAAAAGAATATGTAAGAATATTGAAGAAAGAATTTCAAGTAATTTAAAAAATAAATACACGCAGAGGAATAAATGGACAAAGTCCGAGAAAAATTTCACTCGAGAAAAGATTTTGAGAAAATGGTACAACATCGTAATAAGAAACTGTAAAGATATAAAATATAAAATACGCGAAAGAGAAATAAACGATCTACAAATAATTGATACTCTAAGAAGTACCAAAGATACAATTGCCAATACAAAAATGCGTCTCTATATATTCGCGAATCGTATTGGTAGCGTGCCTGTATGCAGAACGATCGATCAGAGCGATTGAACATCTTCGAACGCGTTCGAGTCCCGATTTGTCGCGGTTCTTCCGGGAATTTCGACCATCGATCTCGTTCTTGCCGCGTTGCAAGCCCATTAAGCGCGATCATTAGCTTCGGTAGGATGCCGCTGTCAGGTTTGGTGACGTCGTGTCGCATTATCGCGATCGGTGAATCAGGACAGAGTAATTGACATAATTGTCCGCCACGTGAAATCGATTGGGCATACCGACGAGAAGGCGTCAATGGCAAGAAGAGATTCTCTCACACTTGGATTATTCGAATTTATCCAACGATCTATGCACGATCTTTTACTTGCCATTTCGAAATAGCATTTCGTGTTGCCATTTCCAGGGTTAGATAGATTTGGATTGTTTCTACGAAGTTTGCGCATTTTCTTAAATACAACAACTATTTTGGAAAATGAAATAACCTCGAGATTCGTGATGTAATAATCCTAAATGGGATTCTTTTAAGTAATAATAACACCTAATCAAATATCTTCCACTATATATTTATCCATAAAATTCACCTTGTAATTTATTCAAAATCGATCTAATCGAAGTGACTTTGCGATGCTCTTTCAACTTGCAATCGTAAAGCGTCGCATCGATTCGAACATGTATAGCCCTTAAAGCGGTTATTACGCCGACAAGGGAACGCTGTAATGTTTAGTCCCTGAACAGAGAGGGAGGGAGGGCCTATACATGGATTTTCTTTGTGAAAATAATGGAGATGGCTAATACGCTCGGCACGAAACCGCATTGTCGATTCCCAGCCAATTATATGGATACGCCTTTCCCCATTCTCTCTGTCAATGTCATGTGTCCCGTTCGGGCACAGAGCGCACATCGCCCACCGAATTATTCTTATTACGATCGAAACGAATAGGAGACAATAGACGCCGTCGAAGCGACGTGTATCCTGCCTAATTGGCATAATTTCTCGCTACGTGGAACCGCAACGCGGATCCATGGCGCGCCACGATGGTAATTGTGAGAAACGGTGGCCGCGCGCACACAAATGGATCTCTGCTACACGAACAATGAGTAAGGGAGGCTCGTTGGTTTCGTGCCTCCTCGTTTCGAAAATTATAAAGAAACTTTCTTGCATCGCGACACGGTATTTCCCCAAACCTTTTACCTCGCTCGCTCGCGAGACGGAAGTTCGTGAACGCAAACGAGAATGCTACGATAATTTAATAACGATCACGCGTTAATCATTTCGATGATTGAAAAGTTTGCAACAAGAAGACAAATCCTTCGTTTTCGATTATCTTGTTGAGTTTAAAAAAAGGCGACGTATATTCTATTTAAAAAAGAAATAGAAGGCAATTTTTAAAACAAATTAGCCTAATATATTTTACGAAATTTTACGAAATAAGGTAATTTTAATATGTAAAGGGATCAAAGATTGAAACAGACTTTTCTTAAACGAAGATTTCTTTTCAAAGAGAAATTCAAATAATCATTTTACTTACACGAAGAAGGAGAAACATTTTTATTCAATATTTCTTTAAACAATAATTTCAATCTCCAAAGTTCGCGCTAAAAATACCTCCCCCTCGTTCGATCATCGACAATCGAAGCCCGTTGACAAGCTTCGTATTTTCCCCGCCTCGAATCGCACGGATTCGGCGGCGGTCGGATTATTTACACGACCGTTGTTGGATTCATTAACAGAGCGCTCCCACAACCACTGTCACCGATGAC
>NW_006263532.1:2293-18960 GCF_000469605.1 Apis dorsata | reverse complement strand
AGGCCGAATTGGGAGCCAGCCATTGGGATAATTGCTATAATTTTCCCGCCATCGACCGAGCTGGATGGAATCTGTTCTCGTCTGCTGGTAAACGCGTTTACCCAACCAACGCCGACTCCTCCTCCATTCCTCCTCGATTCGAAGGACAATTACGGGGATCCCTCCTCGGATCCGTGGAACACGGATACAACGCGTGTCGTAGGTAAAATATGTGGCGCGCGGGCGCGTGTCGTCGAGCGAGAACGACTGAATTTACCCAAGATTCGCAACGGTGGTCGTAATTTCGATTCGCAGATTACGGATCTGATTGCGGATTAAGCGATACTCTCTGCCCGGGCTGTATTTGATTACCGGTTGTATCGGAAATTGTACTAACAAGTACGATCGCGACGAAAGGAATTTATTGCTTGATCGGTGAAACGATTTCGATAACGAGCATCGAGGAGGCTGGGGGGGTGAGGTTGAACGTTTAATTCATTGACTACCGTTTCGAAACTCGATCAACTCGCTCCTCGCCCCACCCGAATCCGACGGTGTATTAAAACTCGTTTCCGCCGAGTTGGACGCAGCGATATATTAAGGCAATTCTTTCCCTCGTCCCGATCTGTGAACTATGCGCGGCTCGGGAGGGAAACAAGGGCAGAGAAGCGATAAAACATGCGCCCTACTTGGCGCCGCTCCTACGAGGCCCGGAGTCGTTGCATAACCCGTGCTTTCATCGTTTCGAAGCTGGAATTGAGCGGAACGATATCGTTTGCTAAAAGGAGGAAATAGGATCGAAGCGAATATTGTCGAAGTTTTTCGTGTCAGTCATTTTCGCGACTCCTCTATTCTACGAGGAAGAAGGGGTCTTGCGATGCAAGGTTCTGTTTCCCCTCTTTTTTTCTTTTTTTTTTTTTTTTTGCCGTGACTTTAGAAGGGTCCAAGGCCAACGATTTCTTCGCAATTGCACGCCTATTTCGTGTTAAACTTTGTTTAACTTGGGTGCTTAGGTAAAATTAGGTGCAATTATCGGGTTAGGTTCGAAGGAGAGACCTTCCATTATTCGATGTTTCTTTTTTTTTTCAAACCGTGACTTTGGAAAGTTGCAAGGGTATCATTGCGATTTTTATGATTATACGCCTCGTTCACGTAAACATTTTTTTAATTTAGGTTTGTATTATGCTAGATGCAATTAACCAGATTAGATTGAAACGCAAATCAACATTACTCGACGCAATATTTCCTTCTTTGTCGTGACTTCGAAAAGTTTCACCAGTACGATTTCGATAATTGCATTCCTGTTTCGCATAAAGATTTTTCAATTTGAACGAATCTAGATAAAAATTTTTAACGCCTTGAATCAACAATTAAGATTAGATTAAATTTCCAAGACATATAGATTTTATAAACCGCGTTTCTCTTTCACGTGGGTTCTGCTGTGCAACAATAATTCCGAGAAGAGCTCATCCCATTCACGCAAAAATTCTTCAACTCGTGTGGGCTTAGAAACATCATAGATTATCACGTGAGGTTAGATTAGACAAAAGAGCTTTTCCTTTTTTCATCGCGCCTCTGGAATTTTTTCCAAGGTATCGACACATTTCATAATTGCACGCCCACTCTCTTTCGCTCAAACGATTCTTCGATCCTTCTTGCGTGGGCTTGATACCGACATCCTTCCGTCCATTTAAAAGTTTCACTTTACCCGCGACATTTACCCGGATATTGCGCAAATAATTGCAACGCGTGTTGCATAATGAAGCGGCTGCGTGGAATCGAGCGACTTAGGGGGAATCGCGTGTTTGCTATATGCATGACGCCCACGCGACAATAAACACTGGAACGACAGTCGATGGAAAGAAAAGAGGACCGTGGGACGCGTACACGCCGTGGAAACGACACTTGTATCGCGATAACATTTTTATAACGTGCATTTCCTGATTTCCTTTCCTCTTTTTTTTTTTCTTTTCTTCTTTTTCTTTCTCTCAGCAACGCGGGAACCGAGTCGTGTGTGTCGCACGCGAAGCGAGGAAATGCAGCGTGGAAAAGTTTCGTGGAGGAGAAACTTTATCAACTCTCGACAAACTTGGAGAATTTTAGAATTTTTCTTTTTCACCCATTGTCTCGTGATTAATAATTATTATTTTTCTTAACGAGTAACGCGGCGGATAAATATATACGCTAGGATTGAGAATTGAATTAGGAAAGGATAATAATTTAATTAATTGACAAAGGGAGAGAGAAGAAAAGTATGAAATGAATATTTGATAGTAAAGCAAATTTCAGTAGATTAGGAGTGAGTCAGATGGTTCGTTCCGCTTAAGTAGCTTGCCTAATAAAGTACCGTCATCAATCTACTTAAAGTTCGCCATAACCGTTCATGTTTCAAACATTTCTTACTTCTTACATTTGTAACAATAAATAAAATAATAATACAAACTAATATATATTTATATATAAAAATTCCATACAAAAGTAATTACGTTTAATACAAATTCCAATTGAATTTCAAGCAATATTCCCGCAGAATTTTAAAAAGTATGGCAAGAATTAAGTAATTAATCCATAAATTACACGTCGAACCGCAATTAAGTCATTCTTTCAGATGAACTCGTCGATAATCTCCACCAAGTCCCATCATCTTCGTTCGAAAGAAAAAAAAAAAAAAAAAAAAAAACGGACGACCGATCGAAACAAAAGTCGAATCGCACGATTTCTCTGTCAGCCACCCACGAAAGGTATTGTCCCTCCGGTTGAATGGCTCAGACGTAATTCGTATAATTGCGGGACACACGCGCCACTCGTTGCCCGCCATTCTTTCGCGGAATACGCAACGTTTCCACGCGCCTCTCAAATGGCAATAAACAGTCATGCCCTGGATGGAACAGGGGAACAATTGCTCGCCACCGCTCGGTGGCGGAATTCGACGACCGTCGAAAACGACGTTTCCGCCTCCCTCTGCCTCGTTCACAGGGAAGAAAAAAGTTGGCGCGCGTTTACAACGCGTTCTCTACTCGATCATGGCTCTTCCCTCGATTCGACGAGGGAGAAGGGAACTTGGAACGAACGGCTGGCCTCGTTCAACGAACGTCCTTCGAATCTGGGAAAAGTATCGTGGCTTCGGACGAGTGAAGAAGTGACGTGGAGGAGGGAAAGTCCGATTTTCTGATCGGTGAAGGTGGTAGATGTCTAGAAGAAGGGGGAGGGTAAAAATATGCTCTCCATTTCCGACGTGAAGGCGGAAATTGAAGAAGTTGCGCGAGACGGGGCTGGAAATTATTTATTACTCAGCCGCCACCGTTAGTGGTGCCTTCTCTCGGTTTTCCAGACCCTTTCAGGATCTCCTCGCGCGGTAGTCTGGTCTTGGTGTGATATTTCAAGGTTCTGGCCGTCGAAGTTTTGTGCCGGAAGGTATTGAATTTTGGAATTATTTAGTCGGGAAAAATCGATTTATTTATACAAAAGATTCTGAGTTATGTGCGTAACACATTTGGTGGTTGTAGTTTGGATTTGAAGAGTACGATCGTGATCATATTTCAAGATCTATGCCAATCCTTTTCGTAATACCAAAAACGTAGATATTTGATATTAAAGTTACGATTAATATTAGATATAAAAGATCGCGATTAATATATTGGATATTCATGATGAATAATGTTACTTCTAATTGAAAGAAAAATTTGGGATAAGAGACGTTCTAATTTGGAAACGACGTGCCAATGATGGATCAAAACCACATTGAATCGGCAATAAGGTGATGTTATAGCCCAGTTCAAATTTCATGGCGTCTCGTTTCTAGCGATGGCGCGAATTCCCCTCGCAAAAGAGCGTAGTTGTATCGGCGTTCACCATAATCCCTCCCTCTCCCTCCTTTCTTCTCTATCTCGCCCGGAAGCGTTCATCGAAACTCTAAACGCGAAGGCAATATCGGGAAGGAGCAGGAGCGGGGCTCAAAGCACGGGATCGTCGCGTTCTCAAAGCGAAAGAATGGTTCTTGTTTCCTAGAGGAATTCGAATTTTCTCCCGGATTCGCTGCGTTACATTTTAAAGCACTCGCTCGTGTCCATTGCAAATTCTGGTAAAAAGGAAAAAAAGAGAGAGAGAGAGATTGGAGAGGAAAGCCGAGTGAAGGAAGCGGAGCAAGGAATTCGGAAGCGGAATCGTTAAATAAAAATCTGAACGAGACGAAATCGAAACGAGGCAGTCACTTTGGGGGCTAAGTGACTTTGACAATATCGTTCTTTTCCACGGTCCCACACACCTGCGCCCTGTTTTTTCGCCCCAAGAACAATTCCCCGTTTTTGCGATCTCCTCGCACGCACGCCTATAATACTTTTTATCGCAAGAAACGCTTTATATTTTATATCCAATCAGAACCACGGTCACAGTTAGCTGCCGTGTTAGCTCGAGCCTTTCACGCGTCGGGGATAACGTAAATGGATATTCCATTTTTTTCTTCCCCTCCTTTTTTACCCCCCTGTCTTCCCTTTTTCTTCTCGTCCTCGCCTCTTTTTTTTTTATATTTTTCGCTCTCGCGTGTACGACTCGGCGGAGGTGAGACGAATGGCGAGTCGAAGAATGCCGGGACAAAAGGAGGCCAGCAGCGTAACACGCGTGACTCGTTCGAGCTCACGGTTGGTATGAGGTTGGCTCGGTTCGCGTCGCTGGTAAATTAAATTCTAATAAAGCTCGCCGAAACGGGTATGAAAAAAAGTGGGCAACTGTAGTGGTTCGGCGGGGAACAATGGGTATGGAAGGCGTCGCGACCACGGCGAACCGCGGATAATTATATCGAGGCGGCGACCAGGAATTCGCGCAGAAAAACTTGTCTTCGTGGCATGGGCCCTGCCACGGGATGGACTAACTAACTCTCGATGGTATTGGTTTGGTCGGTCAGTTTGTGCCGCTCTCGACCACGATGGTGTGTAAAAGGGGGGGAAAAAAAGGAAAGAAAAGGAAAAGAAAAAAGGAAGCGATCGGTGAAAAAGAGGGCGCGGCGAATAGTTTCGTTCCTCCTGTTTCTCTGTGGATTTCGCCTCGGTGGCCAGGAGGGGGTGTCCCTTGCCTCGTTCGGAAACTTTGATATCTTTCTGCGCTCGGGAATAGGACCTGGGGCAAGAAACGGAATAAGACGGCGATTCCATGTTATTAATGACAGGTTCGAACATGGATGGAATGAGAACGTGCGAAACGAGAAAGCGAACCGGTGATTTCTTTCGTTGTGTTTTATTAAAATTTAATTTACTCGTCTTACATTACAATCGAAACTCATTTTTAGATTTGGACAGAAATCGTTCCATCAATTTTTCAACGATAGAAAATTTTCCATCTACGGTTCTTCTATTTTGTAATTCATATCAGAACCCGCACGCATTTGTTAATTCCAAATATCGAATGAACTTGTGTGAAAAAACGAACGTTTCGGTATTACAGTTTACGATTGTGTAATTTATAAGATTGTACAATTTGTGAAATTGCGAACGACATTTGAAGCTACTGCTTCAAGTACGAATCGATGCAGAAAATATGGAACGGTCCACGAGCCGTGCAAAGGTTAAAAAAGGCTTGGGGAAATGCGATCAAGATATTTGATTTTATTCTCCTTTGTAGATACAACCGATCGTTCTTACCATTCGATCGGGCGGAAGTTTAACGAAACGTTATTACCCTTTCCAGGACCGACACGTGAAGAATTCGAGCAAGGATCCCCAGATGGACTCGAGCCAAGACTACTGCCTTCTACTGGGTTACGAGAACAAGACGCACACCGTTTTACGTTTCAGCAGGCGATACGATACGTGCGACCCGCGGGACCTCAAGATCACGGTAAGTCGTTTGATTTATACGACTTCCGGCGTGAAAGATAATTCCGTGGTGGCGCGAAGTGCCCGCCCGAGGAATCGTTTGATGGATTTATGAGAAAAATTGAGCGGCACACCACGCTGCTTGCCAGCCAACCGTGCAAGAATTATTTATCGCGGTTCTTGGCGAAATTGAGCAGCTCCCTCTATATACCACCCCTTAAATAATTAATCCGTATCCCGACGCTCGTGTATATACATCGCGATTGAATTTATTTATTTAATTTCGCGACGTCTGTAAAATTACCTGCAATTTCGAAACTGTCTTATCGTAACGTTCTATCCACGATCACCGATGTTTTTGCGGAAACATAATCGAAAATCCGATAATCGATACAGCTAACCATCCGTGATATTTCATTTCAAATTTAATCGTTTCGTCTGATTCTCGATTTTCATTCCTTTTCTTTTTTTTTTTTTTTTTGTCGATCGTTTTATACATTAGCATTTAAAATCGATTGCTTCGATTTTCCACTTGAATGCTCTTCATGATAAACGCTTTACAGCCTCTCTGTTTGGAAACGTAATTCGATTTAAATTTTCAACTTCCCTTTCAAACTCAACGTCTTCAACTTCCATCCCAAAACGGAACAAACGGAACGTCGTCCCTAAATCGTTTCAAATTTCACGATCAACCCTCGCCAAGAAAATAAAACTTAAATTCAAAACGCTTTATCGTTTCTTAATCTTATTCAAAGTTTCAATCCCATCGCGTGTTTCATCCCCCCAACGATAATCGATTCGAATTATCCGCGGAAAAGGGGATTACGTACAGCAACAGATACACAGGATCGAGTATCGGAATCGTGGAAATACGAGCGCGATTCATTACACGTCGCAATTAACGTTAATTAACCGACATTACGGGGTGGCAAATACGGGGCGGGGGGTAGGGGAAAGCGCGAGGAATTTCACGGTCGGCTAACGAGAGCGTAAGTGGGAAAGTCGTGGGCAGTTTGGAGGAATCGTTAGCGCGGAGAAGGGTGAGGGATGAGGATATTAACATAGACCGGGGAAAATTCAAAGATCTCAGTTATCAGTCTTCGTTCTATCTACTCGTGGGGTTAGGACAGGCCGACCCAGTTCTTTATTTCGCCGGTTAATTAACTCGGAGATAGATGGAGCCATAGATAGAGCCGTCCGTTCGGTTGGTACCACGGGTTTTTAACTAGGCCTGGAAAAGATAATACAAGCGTTTGTTGCGATTCTTCTGTGCTGGCAATTTATGAAGCGGAAACAGGGCGCGGAAAGGTTTTGATATCGTCGTATTGGTATGCAGCTATTTTCTAATGGACACGTAGAATTATGGCAACCTGTTGGCTAAGGTACAATAGGAATATTCATTGTGCAAAGAATCGGGAATTAATCGAGGCAGTTTATCACGAACGAAGAATTCAAGTGAAGAAGTTTGAGTTAAGAAATTTTTATAATTATTTTAATTTTAAACAGAGAGATTTATCCGTGAGATTTTGGGTGATATGATAAGATTGGATTGGAGATAATAAGTAATAATAGAATAATGGGATTAAGAATGACAGTTCAATTGTTTATGAAAATAGAATGCAGAAATTAATCGTATCCTCCGAAAGTTTGTCAGAAATCGAAAATAGAATTGCGTCTTTCAAAATTTCAACTTTTGTTGAAAAATCCAAAGAATCCAAACACGATACGAAAAATTAACTTAACACAAATAATATTAAGTCTCAGATTTAATTATTATCCTACAAATCTGTCGAATCCGTCTTTCCATTAAATGTCGTTTAAGGATCAGTGACGCGAATCGGGAAATCGAATAATTGATTGTTTCTCTTCGTTTACGCCTTCGTTTATATGCCTCGACGCATATAAACGAGAGAGACTCGTGAAAGCCGAGGCGACCGTCGTAAAACAATCACGAACTTTCGAAATAATTACACGGTTTACGTTTTGCCACGGCGTTTCGAGATTCGTCGATATTAACGGGTTGCGAAACGATGAATATTCGTGTTCTCTGTTTACGCGTAAATAATTGACGCGTGGCGCGCAAATATTGGCGAGGATACGAAGTTGAAGGGAAACGTTGGCGGGCCGGTTCTCACCGTGGAATTTACCTGGATGAGCGAGTGATTCGCAAGACGCGCGAAATAGGATTGCTTTGTCCAAAGAGTAATTACACGTCGCGGGGAATGGAACGCGACGTTGACGTTCATTATTCCAGGGAGAAAAATTTAATTTAATTTATTCCAAATGGAGGGATGATTAAAGCTCTTTTGTGTACTATAATATAATCGTAATAATTTAAACACCTTTTACGAGACGATTATATTTACGATATTTTACAATCCGTACGATATTTCGCGTTATTAATTAAACGCTTCAAGTAGTTACTCCGTCATTCTCGCATCCAACGATCGAACAATACTAATTCCAAAAACTTTTAAGATCTCGTTAAAATAGAATATGCATAAAGAAAAAGAAAAGAATTGTACAACGATGCTCAGAGAGGCACTTTGATCGTACGAAGACGAATCAGAACAATTTTTAAAGAATTCTATTCCGAGATGTGAGCACGAGCCATCCATCCAGCTGATCCCCTCGAAAGTCTACATTATGCAGATGAAGATTTCAGAATTTCGTTGTCGCCCGGTCCGATCTGCTTCACGTATACGCTCTAAGCAGGATTTAGAAAAGAAAGAGGACACTGGGGTGCTACCTCTCTCTGATCTCGATCTCGGGAATCCGTACAGAAAACTGAACACGTTGGATGCACCAAACGTTCCCAAGGAATGTCCGTCTAAGCAGTTGAGTCATCAAAATGGCCGGGTGCAAAAATAAAGCGAGCCACCGCGAGTCGAGATTCTATCTAAAAGAGTGGAGGGGGGAACGACAAACGACGAAGTCAGCTCCCCTTTTCCTTTATCTGATCGCGTGACGTATCGGTGTATCCTACATGATATTTTTACGTGTCACGTTCACAGTGCCCTAAGCCCCTCGAGTCGTGGCTTCTCGCGAATGTGTATTACGTCTGAATCCGTAGGTGGACCGTAAGAGATACTTCGAACGAGGTTTGTACAGGGTTATCGGCGATCAGAGTCAACAGGCGAAACGTAGCCAAGGCTCTTTGTCTCGTGATAAAAGTTACGGTTGGGGGAATCGCGCTACCGTCCGTGAAAGGACGGCTCTTTGGATAAATAGATTGAAAAGCGGTGGCTGTGTGCTTTCATCGGGTTGGTGAAAAAGTCACGGCGGTTGTTTAATATTAATCTCGATCGAATCGGACCAGTGCGAAGTTCTTAGCACGTGGCCCGATCCAGACTTTAAAAATGAATGCAAGTATCTCTAGCGCGGATATTTCTACGGCCAAGGCGATTTTTAAAGAATATTCCTTTTGTTTAATTAATTAATTATTTATTCGAATTGTCGAAAAGGTTGATCTCTTAACAGTTAAATTTACACGAAGAGATATAGAGAAAAATATCGAACACGTGTCTAAATTTGTAATTCGACTAATGTAAGCATTTGTAACCGGTGAAACAATATTTGTCACTGCTAAGAAGATTAAACACTAACTCTAAACATTCCAACTCCAACGTCTTCTCACCTAGCAAACCCTCGAACTCAACTCCCTTAACCATCGACGTAACCGCCAAATGTCACCAGAATTCATAGCATAGTCATCCAAACGACGATCAAACGCCATAAAATTCATAAAATTTCAATAAATAACCTAACGCTTGAAAGAAATTTAAATATTTCTCTTCTCAAATTATCGACGCAAGTGTAATCCACTTTTGTATCCACTCAAATCGGCAGGCCAGGAGTACAGTTCCGGAAGCGGGACCTCGAACCATTGTTATTTCTACCACGGCAGCCCACGGTGGATTAATCGAATGAACATGAAATTAAGCGATGCTCCGCCATAACCGGCTTACACGGAAGAGGGCTTCGATTGCATATTAATATCGCGCGGTTGGCCTCGTCCTTTGCTTTGATATTCACGGGCCTCATCACCGCCTCTGAAATTAAACTCGACTACCTCGTAGACGACACGCACGTGACAAGGGGCGGCCAGGTCTTATCAGGATATGCGCTGAGTACGCGCTTGTAATTAGTTCATTAGCGGCCACGCGTGTATCCAATCTCTCGTGCACGGCCGTCACACGAGCCACGTTTCGACGTGCGCGTTCAAATGTGCATTTTTCATAATTAGGCTTGTTTCAGACGTTAGTTATGCAAACCGAGTAATTATTTCGTTATCGCCTGGGTCCTGGTCGCAAACGAACGAGCGGAGAGTTTCCAACAGAGTTGTTGCAGTTGTGCGACAAAGAGATCGTCGAGCTCGCAATGGAACGGTAAATATTTCAATGGAAGACGTTTCAATCGTATTCGCTTCGCGTAACGAATTGATCTATTTATTTTCTCCGGCAAAGAAGTGTACACAGGGAAACGAGAAACTCGGCCCAGTTTTGGATAGTCAAAATAAACGCCGCCTCTCTCTGCATCCGATAAATTTTCGCGACAATGCGCTGCGGAGTCGGTGGTGAACTCTTGTGCCGGATGTAGGCGATGGAAAGCGCAAAAGTTTCGACACGAAACGACACGAGGATTCTCCTTTGAGGCCGGCGCGAGGATTTGCTAGGTCGATGGTATTATGCAATTCTAGACTTGCCAATCTGGATTCGACTCGTCGACTCGCGTACGAGATTCGTGGGTGCTTTTTCCCACGAAGTATTCTCTTTTTCGAATGATATGCACCTTCTCGAATCGGATAAAAATGGGGTCAGATGAAAATTATTTAAATTGAAAGATTCCCAGCATGATTGAATTTTAACTGATCATGATTTATTTACTCGAAGTAATAATCCAAGTATGGATTAGAGGATTATAGAAATAAGTGGAATTACAAAATAATCGCAATATAAGACTTTTATATAAGACAAGGGATGTAAAAATAAATCAGATCAGAAAATACTCTCGATCGATCTAACAAAACTAGAACCCTTGTGCGAAGTGAATTTAGGAACAAAATCTAGAAAAAAAAAAAGAGTAAGAGAAAGAGAGATAGAACGAATTCTCTTCGCCAGCTTGGAGGATATGCACACGTGAACATTACTGTAGGGAGATTGGTGCGCCTTGCAAAGGGGATTGGCTAGGTGACCTCGTTCTGCTTCTATTCCCTTCCTATCTGTACCCGTATCTAGTTTACCACTTCGCCCCCTCCCCTGGTTGACTGGTTGACTGGCCGGCCCTATAGTAGCCGAACGCGAACTTCCTGAATAAGGTCCTCCCTCGGCACTAGAACTGATCGCTATTCCGAATGGTTCGGTACGATGTAAAAGGAAAATCGAATTTGACCGATGCCTTTGGGATCGAGGGGAGGAGGGTTTAGCGGGCGAAGGGGGGAAGCGGGAGAGTGGCCAGGTGGGCAGACGATCTTATTGGGTGGATCCTCCGTGTACTCCGTCGTGGAGCGTCGTTGCAGGGGGGAGGGCGCCAGGGGTATTTCGCCGGAAGCTGCCTATCCGCTACGACGGGAAATCGAATCAAGGAGATTCCGCGGGCCCTCAGGCGCCAGATTACGTGTACGTTTGGAGACAATTATCGGCAGAAATTCGATTCCTCGCGCGCTGCGAGGAGGATCGTGTTCTCTCTCTCTCTCTCTGCAGTTAATCGCGATCGATCAACACGATGACGGAGGGAAGGAAACTTTCACGATTGAAAACATTCCAAATTGAAAATAGGAACGTGCACAGGCGAAAAATTTCAACGTTACACGTTTTCATAAGTTTCGAAGAAAGGAATATATATATAAAATTTCCATAATTTAAAATTCGATCGAACAAATAACTGTTTCGATGATTAGAGTTAAAGTATTTGGTTTTCAATCTTTCTATCGTGCTTTCTCTTCCGTCTCACGAGCGAGTACTACTTCTGACAAACGTGAAAAAATTAAATCGGGCAATCGGATCCAAGTGTAGTTCCCTATGTAGAACCAATTACTTTTACGAGTTCCTTCTTTGCTCGATCGGTACGAGCGGTGGAAAGCCATCGATTTAATCGAGCGTAGGAACAAACGTGAGATCGTTTCCCCGAAGTTTCTCCCGAAAATGGGCGAGAATTTAAAGGAACGTTACCTCGAGGGGGGGAGAGGGCAACTTCCAATTACGCTGATGCCCTGTTCTCCCTCCAAAGTCTCTTGTAACCTCGCGATCCGCTCGATTGTCGACAACGTGTTTGTTAAAAAAAAAAAAAAAAAGAGGCAGGCAGACGAGATCGAATGAAAAACCGACCGCCTGCCCACAGCGCTACACACAGACATGCATACCTTGCCAACTAATGACAGTTCGAAGAAGTTCCTCTTCCCTCTTCCCTCCTCTCCTCTCTATAAGTTTTCCAATCGGCCAAAAACTTGCGAACAGACATTTACTTAGAAGAATCCAGTCCAGGAGGCAGGGAGGGGGAGTCGTTTTGTTATCGACGCGGGGAAAGTAGATTTTCCGACGAGATGGGCCGCGATCAATCGTAGCCCTTTCGATCCCATTCCAATCAACGTTGCGTTCACCCTCCAGACCACTGGTATCTCGTATCGAAACGATAAAGTTCGAAGGGGGGAAAGTTTCGAATGCGTTACTAAACTTGAACCCCTTCGTCTATTTATCATGTTTCGACGTTCTCTTCTCATACGCGTTGTACATTTCTTTGCGCGCAATATCGTATTCTCTTCGATTTTCATTCCATTGAATTCGAATTGAAGATGGATCGCGAATAAGAAAGGGAAGGCGAATAATTGTGTGGATCGACGTAATTATCGAATCGAAGATCTATTAAAATTGAATCGTCTGACTTTATTTTAGCTTGAACGAGATCGTTCGAGATTTAGAAAATTTACGTTATTCGAGCGATTCGAAACGATTTTTCTTTCTTCGTCGCGTCTTTATCAAGTCGATCGAGATTAAATTAAACGACAAGTGGATTATCGAAAATTGTATTATATCTTCGGGATGTTCGATATATAAGAAACTAGATTTTTGGAACGGATGTGTAAAAATAAATATTGTCTGCTACATTATGCTATTTTAAATATTTCATTGAAATATGAAAAACCAGACATGATTAACATTATAATTCTATAATGTGTCATATAAGGAAAAAAGGAGAAAAACAGTTAATCAATACCTATTACGTTTCGATCAATGCTTATTGGAAAACAGATATTTTATTGAAATTTTATTGAATGTAAATATTAAATGCACTATTTGCGGATAATTTACACATCAAACGAAGTAGTAACTATTTTCAAATAGAATCCGCTTGTAGAAATATTGCTTTCAAATTATTTTCTCTAACCTAATATCCCGTTACATTTCCAACACAGGATAAATAATCATTTTAATCGTATATTTTCTAAACAAAAATTCGTCGAACTCCCTCTAAAAACCATATCGATCAAATCAAAGCAAAGTTGCAAATTTTGTTTATGCAATCAGTCCCGAGGGACTGCCTATAAACATTCAGTTTGTGATTGTACGAGGAGTTGGCCATTAAACTCGTGTTTCGGATTACCTCTAATTCCTCGCAGGCGTCGAGTAGAGGGAGCGAGGATTAGTCGAAGATTAAGCTGTTGGACACGTTACTGGCCATGGCTGTTCGGGAGAAACTTCCCCGGGCTTTCCTTACGGAATCTCTCTCTTCTTTCCTTACGCGAGCTAAAACTTATCGGCGCTCCACGCTCGAGGGCTAAATTGGATAAGCATCGGCCCATACCTTCGCCTCGAGATGAGATGAGAGTGAAATAGCGCGGAAGAAGTTGGAAGCCTTTTGAAAATATTTTTCTTTTTCTTTTTTTTTCTCTTTTTCTCTCCCTTCCAACAGATTCGTTACAGAATTATACCGCAATTTTATGTACGGAGATTTTAACCTTGGTTTGATTAATCGCATTCGAAGAGTTTCGCGCGACGGTGTCAAGGATATCATCAAAGGATTTCCATTTCGAGATAAAAGCTCAAGCGATCGATGGATGATGTGAGTGACGACACGTGTGATTTCGAAAACGATGATACACATTGAAATGAAAAAATGGAAAAAAAAGAGAGAGAGAGAAACAGGGAAGAGAGTACTTTTCCCTGTACCACGCTAATTTCGTTTTACAAAAGAAAGTTCGGGTCAATGCGAAAATCTCGTTATCTTGAAAAAAAAAAAAAACGGATCGCGAGAAAAGCTTTATATAACCTCACTGCGGTAGGTCAATATTCGACGGACATATTATAAGAATCCGCGTTCCAAATGTCTATCTAGGATACGAGATCCGTGGCCTGGAAAAAAAAAATGTGAAGATGCACGAGACACTGACTATTATCATCGATTGACGTAGTCGTGAATATGGTGCAGCACAGGATATTTGATTGCCGGATGAAACGAAAGAAAAAAAAAAAAAACGGATCGAGAGAAAAGCTTTATATAACCTCACTGCGGTAGATCAATATTCGACGGACATATTATAAGAATCCGCGTTCCAAATGTCTATCTAGGATACGAGATCCGTGACCTGGAAAAAAAAAATGTAAAGATTCACGAGACACTGACTATTATCATCGATTGACGTAGTCGTGAATATGGTGCAGCACAGGATATTTGATTGACTATTGAAAAGAAAGAAAAAAAAAAATGAAAAATCGCGTGTACTTCAGGTGAGGATAGAAAATGTGAAATTTCTTTTAAAATTCACAATGTATTTCATATGTTATCGCTTTTTTTATCGATACGTGACACAGATATTATATAAATGACACCAAATTTATCTTAAAATAGTCAAAACTATTCTATGAGTAAATCGGAGCAAAAAGAATATTTTATATAGTACTTTTCTTTTGTTATCTATTTTTCTCTCTCTTTTTTTTTCCCCCTCATCAATTTCTTTATAATAGAAGTTCAAAGAAAATTTACTCCTTTACAATACTTTCTCCATTTTTCTCATTTCTCTTCTTACCAATTTTCCCGGTAGACAAATTCAGAGATGAGGAAACAATTTTTTACAATGTTTCCCTTTTATTGTTATTTCTCTTCTTATCAATTGTTCCGCAAACAAATTCGAGGAAAACAATTTTTTACAACATTTTCCCTTCATTCTCCATTTTTATCATTTCTCTTCTCACCAATTTTTCTCTGTCAGCAAACACGAGGAAAACAATCGTCCCCTCTCCCTCCCCATCCCTTTCTTCTTCGCTTTTCTATTTTTTCCTCTTGTCCCCTTTTCCCTCTCCAAAAAAACGATTTTTAAAAACGCTCTTTACGAATTCAATGAAAGGTAAAATCAATCCGAGAAGGAGGATCTCGACGGGCAAGAGTGCGAGAGATAACGATCGGGCAGTCGTAAAATTGGATTAAAATCACGTCGTCAGAGCTTTTTGCAGGCTTCGGGCGGCAGGCGCGGCGGGCAGGCATCGGTTTATAAGGGCGCGGCCATCCCCGTGGCTCTCCACGCTATTAAATCGTAGCAACATATATTACGAAATCGGCCACGGAGCTTAACTGCTTACACCGAAGCTTAAATTAGGTGGCGTTCGCTCACAGGCTTGGAACAGCGTTAACCAATTTTATCGTGGCCGTTAGACATGTAAATTAGCTGCATACAAAATAAGCTAATGCAAAACGGAAGCGTATCGTATTTAAAGGGGGTGGCTACGGAAAAGGAACGTTCCACGGGAGAAAGAGCCGGTCATGCGAATTTAAGCCGCGTTCTTACGTACCTTACACGCATCCCTCTATCTATGTATCGTAAGTACTAAGTAATGTATCCTAATATGGAACTTAAATTACTTAAATTCTTCCAATAATAATCTTACAATTGAGATTTATATAAAGAAGGTAAGAGATATTAGTTGAGAGATATTTAATTTTGTTTTATAATTTATTTTAGAATTTTAGACTTGTAGTAATAAGCAAATATTGTGTTTCAAAGGAAAGAGTATTTGGTAAATTCTGTAAATTAGCGTTCAATGGTTGATCCTTTTTCGAGTTTTATTATTGCATGAATATTTAGGGGTAATGGATTAAGATAAAGCTATCTTGAGTGGTAAGCCGGCGAATAATCCAGGCAATAGAATAAAGTCAAGGGATTCAAAGAATTCTATTAAAACGAAGATCGAACAAAACAATTATTGTAAATTTTCAATGGCTTTATGATATATTGACGTTACATGATTTTTAATATTATATCACGAAGGATTATTAATTCCAACAGTGGAATCGAACTGTGATTAATTCCACTGTTAAGATAGAAATTAAAAATTAAGAAGAAAAATTAATCGAGGAATATTCTGTTAATTTCAACAGAATTGAATGGCAATTAATTAATTTCTCTCTATCAAATACCCTTTATCGGCCCCTCACTTAAAAATGAATCAAACGAAGCGGAAAAGTTCTGAATAAAGTGATTGTCTCCACGATATTCTTCCATAAGTGGAAACTTAAAACCATCCAAAAAAAAAAAGAAAAAAATAATAATAATAAACGATTAGAAAACAGGATGAATCTCTCTGTTTCGTAAGTATTATTTAACGATCGCCTGATACCTCGTCTTCGTCATGCTTACACAATCTTCGTGTACAGAAATTTGCAGCGATAGTAAAATATCCTTATCCCCTGGTTCTGCGTGTTCTTTATTGAAACACCGAACGGTGAGATTAAGCCAGGCTTATAACGATTATGCGTTATGCGGGTTTGCCGAGGAAACAATTTCCATTATCATTAATTGCGGTTTTATATGCAAAAATGTGACGGCACCGACCCGGTTCCAAGCATAAAAAGGAAACGAGACGAAGTGGGGAGGAGAAAAACGGAGGGAAA
>NW_006263532.1:0-1883 GCF_000469605.1 Apis dorsata | reverse complement strand
AAGAGGGGGAGGGGGAGGGGGAGCACATCTCACGCAATGCACAAGCGACATTAATCTTTCGAAGGTTGACGGGGTTGTCATAGCTTTACCGATCGAGATCGCCGCCCATCCATTAATAAAACTCGATCCAACGAATGATTTCACTCGTAGACCTCCATTGGCGTGTACACATCGCCACGTTACATCAAAAGCCGCATGCGGAAGTTTATAGTTCGTAACGAGGTTTACTTGGATTCGTGAGCGAAATATGATTGTGATTTATGAACTGGAAAAATAATCGAAAGGAATAACACTTTCCTTCTTCGAAGCGTGAAACGAAACTTTTTGTTTCGAATTTCTTTCGACTTTTTTTTATTTCGAGTTTTATGAAAAAAAAAAAAAGTTTTTTACTTTATTCTTTCTCATTGATTGTAATAAAATGGAAATATATTGTTAAAAATATATTGTTAAAAGTTATTTTCAACAATTTTTTCTTTTAAATATAATTCATGATTGGCTACAGTTTTCGAGTTATTCGCAAAATATTTTTTGCTGATTGGAATTATGATTATATGTGTGCATTTATGAGAATCAGTATCAAAAACACTAGAGTGGAGAGTAATCAATACATAAAAAGGTGAGTTTGAAGAAATAATATATATTTCTTTATAAATTTGAATAGAGTCTCTTAAAAAGATTTTTTTTTTTGTAGATACATACAATGGGAAAACAGATAGATGGTAAATGCGAGGCTCACATCACTGTCATTATAACTTCAGTCGTTCAAAACTTGTTTTATACTAAGCTTTTATATTGAGTGAGCTATTACATTTTTTATTACAGAAAATAAATATGAAAGAGATGAGTATATAGGATTAAGAAAACTGTTAAAAAAAATAATGCACAAAAATAAAATGGCAATTACATAACGTAAGTATACAGATAAATACAGCTAAGTGTATAGAAAAATCTATATTTTTCAATATCTCATAAAAATTTAATTGACTATATTCTTTTTATAGAAAATCCACAAATCGGTCAAGAATTTTATTTCAATGTATTCCAAGATAACTGAAAATTCCAAGGATTTCCAAGAACTGCCGGGGATGAAATACAATATAATGTATATATTAATTTCATGAAAAATAAATTCCTATTTTATATTAAGCATTAGTAACATTTGTTTATATTCATGTAAAATAAAATTTATCATTTTATAAATTTATCATTTTATAAATTTTATAAATGATAAATTTTATTTTCTTATAAAATAAAATTGTACACAGTAAAATTGTAAATTTTATAGAACAAATATAAATTTATGTATCTTTTTATTAATAAATGTAATTTTCTATGAATATTTTGTTTCATTTTATATTTCCCATTCCATCCTATCACAATTCCTTAGAATATCATAATTTTAAATATTAGAAAATACTTCTACACTTTCTATAATACTAATTAATATCATAAATTATAATATATTTATTTGAAACTATACTTTTATTCTTATTAGTAAGATATAAAAATAAAGATATAAAATAACTATGCAAAGGTAAGTATACTTAAAAATTAGAAAACTATTGAAAAAGTAATAAAAAACAAAAAGAAAGAGAATTAAAAACAAGCTAATATATAGCTAAGTATTTCATTTAATCAAAAATTTCGAAAATTTTAAGAATTTGATGTCATTTCTAAGAATTTCATAAATTCCAAGAACTAAATGTCAAGAAAAGTAAGAAAAATCTGGACGAAAACTATCCAGCAATGATTTCTGCCAAGACATTGTTGTGCCACCTCTTTGCATATCATATTCTCCTAATGAAAAGTCGAAATTTTAACCAAAAACTTTTTAAAAATTATTTCTGCCAAGAATTTATTGTGCCACCTCTTTGCTTATCATA
>NW_006263531.1:2329-2983 GCF_000469605.1 Apis dorsata | reverse complement strand
TTGATTTATTTGTACACTTTTTTCTATCCATTTCTTTCTTTCTATGTATCTTATGTATGTAATTAATTTATTAATTAAATCTCTTTTTCACATGAAAAACATTATTTATTATTTTTATCCAATTGATTTTATTGTTTATTGATTTGTCTAATGATTCATTTGTTCACATTTTTATAAACATTCTGTTTCCTCATCAATTTATCAATATATTTACTATATAATTTTTCTATATTAAAATTTTCATCCTTATTCTTTAATTTTTGTCCATTTATTGATGTTATCATTGATTCATTTGTCCATTGATTTATTTGTTCAATTTGTTTCTTTTTTACAAAGTGAAAGTTTATCAATATATTTATATTGATATATGTATATTTATCTATGTATATTTACTGTATAATTTTTCTATATTAAAATCTTCATCTTCATTCTTTGATTTTTATCCATTTATTGATTTTGTCATTGATTCATTTGTTCATTGATTTATTTCTTCACTTTTTTACAAATATACTACTTTTTTTAACTCATCAATTTATATATATATTGATTTTATCATTTTTTTGATATGTCTACTGATTATTTTTCACATTTTTTATAAATATTCAACTATTGTTCCCTCATGAATTTAATAATTTGTTTGTTAAATCATTTTTC
>NW_006263531.1:0-2320 GCF_000469605.1 Apis dorsata | reverse complement strand
TTAAAATCTTCATTTATTTATTGCTTTTGTCCATTTATTGATCTTATCATGTATTCACTTGTTTATTGATTCATTTGTTTACCTTTTTATAAACATTCTTTCTTCCCTTATAAATATATTTATATAAGCATATATTTATTGAATAATTTTTTCAAATAAAAATCTTAAATTATGTAGTGCTTATTTATTGATCTTATCATTTATTGATTTGTCTATTGATTCACCTTTTATATTTGATCAGTTTTTTATAAACATTCTTCTGTTGCCACATCAATTTATCAATTTATTTGTTGAATAAATTTTCCTCATTAAAATTTTCATTTATTTATTGCTATTATCCATTTATTGTTTTCATCATTTTTTTGATTTGTCTATTGATTCATTTGCTCACTCTTTTATAGACATTCTATTGTTATTCCCTTATCAATTTATCAATTTGTTAATCAAATCATTTTTCCACATTAAAATCTTCATTTATTTATTATTTTTGTTCATTTATTTATCTCGCCATTTTTTGTTTTTTCTATTGATTCATTTGTTCACCTTTTTATAAACATTCTACTTCTGTTCCCTCATAAATACATCAATATTTATTTATTTATTATCAATATTTATTTATTGAATAATTTTTTCACATAAAAACTCTTCATTTTTTTATTGCTTTTTTCCATTTATTGTTTTTACCATTTAGTATTTTGTCTATTGACTCACTTATTCACCTTTTTATAAACATTCTTCTGCTGTCACATCAATTTATCAATTTATTTGTTGAATAAATTTTCCACATTAAAATCTTCATTTATTTATTATTTTTGTTCATTTATTGCTTTCATTATTTATTTATTTATCTATTGATTCATTTGCTTACTCTTTTATGGACATTCTATTGTTGTTCCCTTATCAATTTATCAATTTGTTAATCAAATCATTTTTCCACATTAAAATCTTCATTTATTTATTATTTTTGTTCATTTATTTATCTTACCATTTTTTTCTTTTTCTATTGATTCATTTGTTCACTTTTTTATAAATATTCTACTTCTGTTTCCTCATAAATACATCAATATATATTTATTGAATTACTTTTCTACATAAAAATCTTCATTTATGTATTCCTTTTATTCATTTATTTATCTCACCATTTTTTGTTTTTTCTATTGATTCATTTGTTCACTTTTTATAAACATTCATTCATCTTCAAACCTTCATAAATATATCAATATTTATTCATTGAATAATTTTTCTACATTAAAATCTTCATTTTTTTATTCTTTTTGTCCATTTATTGATTTTATTATTAATTATCTATTGTTTCATTTGTTTATAAATTTTTTTCTAAATTTTTTTATATTTATATTATATTATATTATTTTTTTATAATCTACTTTTATTCCTTCATAAATTTATCACTTACTTTATATATTGAATAATTTACTTATTGAATAATTTTTCCATTTTAAAATTTTTATCTTCATTCTTTTTTGTCCTCTTATTTATTTTATCAATTATTTATTTGTCTCTTGATTCATTTATTCATTTTTAAAAAAGAGAAATAAAGTTTATAAGAATGTAATTTAGCAAAATAAGTAAATGAAAAAATAAATAAAAAATTAAATAAAGTAATAGTTAAATACATAAAGAAGGAAATACATTGAAAAAAAATATAAGTAAAACAATAGACAAATGAATAGTTAAATGAATGATTATAAGATTTAATAAATTTTGAACAATAAAAAAAGAATTAGTTAAGTAAATAAAAAAATTCATACATACATAATTATTAAATATATATAAAAATATTAAAAAAAATGGAGAAAGTCACCACATAAATAAATGAATACATTATAGAATAGAAAAATAATCAAATTATATAATACATAAATGAAAAAATGAATAATTAAATAATATTAACACAAATAAGAATACATGAATATATACAATGATTACACAAATGAATAAAAATAAGAAATAATGAATAAGTTCATTAACACACAAATGAATAATTAAAAATATAATAAATGAATAAATGAATAAAATCAAGTAATAAATGAAAAAAATAAGTAATAAATGAAATAAATAAAGAATTAATAAATATATAAATGCAAAAAAAAAGAAAATCTATAGAAAATTGAAATAAATCAAAAAGAAAAAAAATCAAATATATAATAAATAAATAAATAATGATAAAATCAATATGGACAAAAGCAATAAATAAATGAATATTTTAATATGAAAAAATGATTTAATTAATAAATTGATTACATACATAAGATACATAGAAAGAAAGAAATGGATAGAAAAAAGTGTACAAATAAATCAA
>NW_006263530.1:4404-6087 GCF_000469605.1 Apis dorsata | reverse complement strand
ATATTTTGTTCTTAAATTTAATAAAATTTTTGTAATGATAATAGGATCTTCTTTTATTACATTATTATGTCATTAACTTTTTGTGTAAAACTTTTTTCAAAATGNAAATTTTTATTACAATTTTATTAACGATTTATTAATAAAAAATAGTGGATTAATCATAATATGTGAGTCCTAATTCTTAAACAATCCAAAAACATCTTATGAATGTTCCCATATTTTTTTGATACTTTGTGTGTATATACATACATACATATACATATATATATTATATATATTATTATATTATATATATATAATGTATAAGAATTCTATAGAGAAATATTTATAAAATTTATATTTCAAAAAATGGAAGATTATTAATATTTTATTTTCATAAAGTAAATTAATAATAAACAAATTAGTAATAAATTTATGTTTATTAATATTTGAAATTTCAAAATTGTTTTTTATATAATATAATTGAAAAATTTTTACATAATTAAAAAATTAAATATTTTCAATATATGGTTTGATTATTGGATGTCCGAAAGCAGTTGGTGTAAATCAGTCTAATTGAATCGGATACATCTGATATATTTTCAATTTATTAACATGTCGCAAAAAAGAATCGACTGTGATTTTATTTCTTGTAAACTTTTTTTATAGAAATACTTATAGTTTATTATTTATAAAATCAGCAAATTCCAAAAATCTACGATATTAAATCATAGTTGTCTTTAGAGAAATAAATATACGAAGATTTACATCTCAATTTTTCAAAACAATTATTAAAAGCAGCGAAATTTTGTGTTGCAAAAGATGACAATATAATTTGAGTATTTAATCTAAAATAAAATCCAATGTACAATTTCATATAAACAAATTGAAGCAACTATTCTTCTACAGAACAAAAAATATTTGTATACATTTTGTAAACATCTAATTTATCTACTAAGTCATATTTCACAGTTAATATTCCCATGAATTCAATTTAATTTTGGCAAAATTATCTGAAAATCATAATATTACATATTTAACATTTTGAAATTAGTTATATGATGAAATTAAAAATATATATATTTAAAAAAATATAAGTAATAAAAGCATTTTTTTACGATCACAATTTTTGCAAATTATAGCTCAATATATCACTTTATTTGAAATATATTTTTTTATTTTGCATTATATTATATAGAAATACTTCAAAAATCATAGACATTATTACGCTAAATCCATGTGTATAGATAATATCTAACAATATGTGTTAGATATTTGATTTCATGATCATTATATTATAATAATTTAAAATGTATGAATTATCGTATACATATATATATATGTATATATTATTATCAGTATATCATTTATAGAAACTTTCAATATTTAAATAAAATTTAATTTAAAATTATTTAAAATTTATATCTTAAAACAATTTTTATTGTTTATTTCTCTTACCAAAAATAAACAATTTAAATTTCTTATTTCTTGTCCTATTCATTATTTTTTTTACTTTTATTAAAACTTAGAATTTAGAGTTCGCATATTATCTAAATAAAACAGTTATATATATATTAGGATATCCCATAAGTTTCTTTCACACTACGCTAGAAGTGATTTTAACTGGTTATTTTTATATGAATATGCAGACTTATCTATTAGCCATTTATGACATTGATTTCAATCATGCCAGAGCTCTTTTAA
>NW_006263530.1:3045-4232 GCF_000469605.1 Apis dorsata | reverse complement strand
AAACATTTGCTGCATGTTATGCTTTATTTCTTTAAAAAATATGATAATGATAATGCAAATAATACTGCAAACGAGATTTGTAGCGTTTACGGGAATACTACAACTTCATTACGATCATTCGCAATTGGTTTAGGAGATTTAGAACTAACAATTTTGACTTGAAAGCAAAAAAGATCACAGCGATAGCCCAGCAACGACGAATACAGGCTTTATCAAGGATATTCACTGAAAATCCGCGATATAATGTGCAAAAGTAGTATGTCACAAATATTTCCAGGAAAACAGTCGATAATTAGCTGACCAAAATGGGATATGTCAATCGATGTAAAGTTTCGATTCTATAATTATTGACGGAGATCGACTTTATGAACTGCGTCTCTACATGCGATTTCCTTTTCCAGCAACACGAAAAAGATCCTTTTTTAAAGAGACTTGTCAATAGATATGAGATTTGGATTTTGTATCAAAATATGCATCGAAAATGCACTTGATTTAAGAACAATAGACTTTCAATTGAAGTCTGGATTTCACCCGAAGAAAGTTCATTTATCCATTTAGTGGGATTGAAAGAAATTTAATCTAATATGAGCTCCTTTCTCAAAGTGAGACCATCAATTTTGGAAAATATTGCAATCAGCTTGATAAATGGAAAGACGCCATAGCAGAAAAAATTGGCCAACTGACGAGACTATCACGATTATGCAAAACTAAACATGTTGCATTGATTGTAAGAGAAAAGTTATTACAGTTTGAATGGGACATTCTATCGCATCTTCTGTCTATCACACTCCAGATCTTGCTCTATCTGACTATTACTTTTTCCTTTTATTAAAAAAATTCTCTCTATGATAAACGATTCCAATCCATAAGTGAAATAAAAAAAGCATCTCAATATTTTGCAAATAAACTCCAACAATTTTAAAAAAAGGAAATAATGAAGCTTTTCAAGAAATAGAAGAAAATAATAGATCAGAACGGTTTATATACAATGCAATAAATTAACCTTAAACAACAATTATCATGTATTCATTTCGTATAAAAAAAAAGAAAGAAACTTATGGGACATCCTAATATATACAGAGTGTTAATAAAAATGTTGGACATCTCTAGAGAATGAATTCTACATTAAAACGATGAAAAAAATTCATATGCACATATGTCCAATACGGCTTAATTAACCAGTTATA
>NW_006263530.1:1259-2789 GCF_000469605.1 Apis dorsata | reverse complement strand
CCCCTCGATAAAAATAAATATTGATATTTTTTTATATACAATCGATTATTTCAAATGAATTTTAATATAAGATAATATACAATGCACATAAATATCGTGTAATGTAATTATGCAATATTTTGTTATCATTTAAAAAAAATTTTAATTATGCAAATTGAAATCTATGTAATTAGTTATTTAATAGAAACTTACTTCAGACAAATTATAACAAATTCCTTAATATTTGGAGTTATAATATGATGATTATACAATATTTCATTTAAAATTATAAATGAATTGTATTTCATTCAACCTGCTGTCGAAATCTATAGAAGCAAATCAAAACACACTTCTATAAGATTTCGAATTAGAAAGGTTGAATGTGTTTTTATAAGCACAATTGTTTTTTTAATTATTTTCACATATACGAAAAAGTTCGAAATACTTGAAACAATTTGAATTTTTTCAATTTGAATAATAATTTTTTATTAAATTTATTAAATCCAATCAAATCACTGATAAATATTTATCTTTATTTTACTCGCACTATTTTTCATTCTTATACAGAAGAAATAATAATTGATTTGCATATCATTTATTAATAATACGAATCTGTTACACATTAATATCCCATATCCATAAAAATGCATACATATTGCAATTACTTTTTTTATATATGCTCGAATGAAAATTATAAACTCACTAATTTTATTTTTACAATAAAATTAAATTTTTATTTCTAATAATATACATTATATGAATATTACGAACAAACTGATTCTAGAACAAAGCAGTACTATCTTAGTAACGGGAAAGATTGATTTAAGATTTCTTATTCTTATACTTAAAACACACAAACATAATATTTGATTTCGAATATTATTATATCATTTTTTCTTTCTATCAAATTTTTCAAGACTCTTTTTTTAATACTTAGTATTCAATTGTTAGCAACGCTATTTCAATAACACATTGTCGTGTCCCGGAATCAGTTCAGAATTTTATGAAATAATATATTTGAATATTTGTTTAAAATAAATAATTTTCATATAAAATTAAATTGTAATAATTTAATAATAATAAATAATAACTGAATTAATTTTCAAAGAAATTAATGTGAATAGTGAATAAAAAAAATCTAATATATAATAATAATGTGAAAAAAAAAAATGCAATGCTTATATGATTTTTTAGTGGATATAAAATATATTTAATAAGATAAGTGGCATTAATATTATATTAATATATAAATATTGAATTTCAACTTTTTTGTTTAGTAATCTCATATCGGAATAAAAAATATTGAATTTAAGTGAAATAAAAGCGAAAGTTTTTCAATTGATGCTTCAATAGATTATGAATTTCAAATTGATTTAAGTATCATTAATGATTTTCTTGTACATATGAGAGTAAACAAGTTTATGTGTAAAAAAATAAATTCAATCTTTCTAATCTGAAATCTTATGGGAGTGTGTTTTGATTTGCTTCTATGGATTTCGGTTAATAGGCAGATTGAGTCATACAACAATTCAACTATAGATTTAAATAATA
>NW_006263530.1:0-1201 GCF_000469605.1 Apis dorsata | reverse complement strand
TATTAAAACTTATTCGAGATAAGATTCTATTAAAGGGAAGTTACATAATACGTATATTATATTAAATATTACATTAATAATATGATTATAATATGTCATTACACTAAAATTCATTTGAAATAATTAATTGTATATAAAAAAATATCAGTATATTTTCATTAGGAGTTTCGTTACACAAGCAACATTGCAATATGGTACTGCCACGCATTCGACGAGCATTCTCACTCTTTCATTGTCTCGGTCTATCTAATACAAACTTCAAATGCTTATATATAACTCTTTAACTCTTCTTTTTTTTTTTTTTTTTTTTTGCTTATATAACTCTTTCATTAAGCTTTATCGAACACACATATATATAAATCTTTTTCATTTTGATGTATAGAATCCATCCTCCAAAGGTATCCCACATTTTTATTAATATCCTGTAGGAATATATATATCTTTTATTTTTCAGAATGTTAAGAATAAGTATATTCAATGTTAACATATAATTATCCATTAAATAAATATATTAAATAATTCGATATATTTTATTTTATTTTAAAAGAATCATTAATAATGAAAATTATATATATATATATTTCAAATTTTTTCAATATCAAATATGTATAAAATAAGAACTATCAAAAAATAATTGAAACTTCAATTTATAAGTAGATAATAAAATAAATTTTATTATTTATACAAACTTATATTTTATTTTTAGATATATTTATTATACTTTTCTATTTTCTGTTCTTACTTAATGTAATAAAAAAAAAGAAAGGAAAAAAAGAAATATTATAATATTTTTTATTAAAATTATTAGCATGTCCAATAATTTTCTTCCTTTTTTTTGATATGAAATGAATACACGATATATGTTGTTTATGATTGATTTATTGTGTTACTTCTGAATAATGTGAAACTTCTGCTTTGTTCTATCATTTTCTTCCATCAGGAAGCTTCATTATTCCTTTTTTCCAAAATTGTTAGGAGTTATTTGCAATATATTGCTCGAAGTGCGTTTTTATTTCACTTATGGATTGAAATCATTTATCATGAAGAGAATTTTTTAACGACAACAATAGTCAACAAATAATAAAATAGGGAACAAATAATAGTCGGATAGTAATCTGAGAAGATACAGTAGAACGTTCCGATTAAACTGTAACTTTTCTCTTACAGCCAATGCAACATGCATTGTCATGATGAAAAACCA
>NW_006263529.1:259129-259414 GCF_000469605.1 Apis dorsata | reverse complement strand
AGAAAAATTAAAATAAAGAATGAAAACTAACCGAAAGTTAGGTCTAACAAACACCATATCACGAACACGAGCAAGTTTTGCAGAAGGTTGCATTACACCTGGAGAACCACCGCTAAGAGTTTCAGCACCAATCATGACGACTACTGGTAATGGTAAATCGTATCTAACTTCAGGAGTAAAGACATCCAAATACAAACAATTCTCAGTTCCGATAATACGTCCTGAAATTTCTCGTTGCCAACAAACTTTCGAAGAATTATGTGCTTGATATGTATTTTTCCAACA
>NW_006263529.1:256163-259112 GCF_000469605.1 Apis dorsata | reverse complement strand
TATTCTATTTTTCGTAGAGATTCTGCAGGTTGCCAACGACGATTTTCTAATGGTGGAACTGCATACGGAATTCCACGAAATGCGAATGCTCCATCTTCTGATATACCTTGTACAAATCCACAAGAAGTTATTGCTTCAACGAAGCTCCCATCTTTTACTAATTGTGAAGCACTTTTTCTTGGACCGATGCAAGCGATACAGATGATAATCACGACTGATACCAGGATGCATAATGTGGCCACTATTGTTATACATATATTGAATGAATTAAATTATATTATTGTATTACTTATAAATTATTATATTGTTAAAATTTTAAGATTTATATTGTTTTACATTTTAAAAAAATTTTATATATTTAAATATTTAATAAGTATCATTATTATCGCAATTATTATTATTTATAACTGATGATGTAACATTTCTTTTTATTGACTTATTCGAAAATTTAAATTATAATTAATTAATAAGATTTTAGAATACTATAAAATAGCAATACTATAAATTAGAATACTATATAAATTGGAATTATTATTGATTGTATCATTATGAAATAATTATATACCTAACACAAATAAATTTCGCCTTGCAGCGGATATACAAGCAACAAGAAAATGTTGTTTAGGAGATTCAATTCCGTCTGGAGCATCTCCATCGAGTCGAACGGTTTCCATACCGTCTTCATTTCCAATAGGATTTTTTTCTGTTACGGCATCATCAAGTGTTTCAATACTCGCTAATCCAGCAGTTCCAGTAGTTCCTAATTCCACTTCACTTTCCTAGAATAATATTATTTTTTATAATTTTCAAGTATAAAAGGAAATAATAATCCAAAATAAAATGAAATAAAAAAAGTTATAATATATTTAAAAAGTATAATGTAAAGATAATTTTTTATATTAATTTTTTATATTAATTTTTTATAGCTTTCATAATATTAATGATATTATTATTATATATATATATTATTATTAATATTATATAATATTATGATTTATAAAAAAATTTCTTATAGAATATAAATTGTGAAAAAAAAAAAAATATATTTTATTATGTTGAATTATTTATATTTCTAGTTAATAATTAAATTGTAAAAAAAATAAAACAATTTTAAAATATTAAAAAAAATGATGAAAAGATTTGCTCTTAATGCAAAAAAACAAAATTCACAAGTTAAAGAGAATATATGCTTGATTTAATATATTTTCAGATTATATTTTAATTTTATAAAATTTAAACCATTAATTACCTTATTTTTCTTTCTAGGAAAAACAGAAACCAAAGGTAACTTTATCGCGTTAAGAATTCCTCTTCGTCCTTCTTTTTCTTTGACATCTTTATTTGGCATATTTGTTTTTTCCAATGATACATTTTGATCACTTTCTTTTACAGTTTTATCAGTTGTATCGTCTTCACCAGTTTCAACCGAATTACCATCATCTTCCTAATAATAAAAATCAAATTTATAAATTTTAGAATATTTTCATTTATTTAATTATAAAAATATTTTTCAAAAAGTAGACATAAAAAGATAAATATATTTTCTGTAATATTATATATTCTGTAATAATATATACTCTGTAATATTAATATTTAATTCAATAATCAATATTACTTCTAATATCGTAACGATACTTATTTAAAAGGCATATGATCAATAATGCCAGGTGTGCTGTTTATCTGACGTCATACATTGGTTTAATGTTAGAAAAAAATCGTTACGGGGCTATAAGCACCCTTCATGAACACACGCATGTTACTTTAAGAACTTTGTGCTCATTGTAAACGGATGTTAATCAATCAAAAAAAATTATATTCAAACTATTACTATTCATTAATTTATATCTATAAATTAATATCTTAATATAATAAAAAGTAATTAAACAATGCACGCGTTCTATTATTTAAATCTCCGTTTACGTGATTAAATTAAAAAAAACATTCGTTTTACTTTTTTATTATCTTCTATAAAATTACAAAGTGAAGAATATTATTTAATTTGAATAGTTTAAGAAAATAAGATGCAAGCATCTTATATTATGTAGTTCATAAATATACATTAAATATTTTATATTAAAAAGACAAACTCAATTAAAAAATAATTATTTTTGATACTATACTATATATTAAAAAACAAAAAGAATTTCAATTACTTTACAAAGTTCCTTGCTCTTTGTACGATAGAAGCCAGGCATTTTAATGCCACCAATTGGAATTTTCTTTTTAGGTTTCTGATCTTCAGATTCCATTTCTGGAACGGTCGATGCCACAGTATGTTTCGTATTCTCAGCATTCAACATTTTCTCTCTCTCTTCTTCTGCAATTTCTTTCTTATCCATGCTCTTTTCCTGATCTTCTTGGTTCATCCTTTATCTTATTCTAAAAAAATGAATTAAATCCAATATTAATCAAATTCAATACTTAAAATATTTTTATAATATATAAATGTTATCAATACGAAAAAGATAATGTTTTTTTGTAATATGTATATTTTTTTAAATGAATTATGTTAATATTATTTATTAATTGATTTATTTTTTTGATATTATTCTATTCATAATTTATTTTTATTTTTTTAGAAATTGAATCAATGTAAATTCTATATAATAACATATATTTTAAATAAGAAAAAGAAAAAAGAAAAAAGAAAAATTTGTTAAAAAATATAATTTCTGATGATTTAGAAAGAAAATATATGAGGAAACATAATGCGTACCACCCTGTATATATACATATAAGAGTTGCAGCTGGCGTCGGGACGCCCAGACATAAACCGATCGATTGGATGGCATTGCTCTCTGAGCTTATTGCCTCGAGAAGTCTAGCAATACATAGTTTTGCTTTTATTTTTTTGATAACAGAAATTTTTATTCTTTAATTTAATTAAATTATATGATTTTTATATTAATGAAATTATTAGTGAATTTATGATTCTTTAATTATTGTACA
>NW_006263529.1:252345-255242 GCF_000469605.1 Apis dorsata | reverse complement strand
ATTAATAAATATTAATAATATTAATACAATTTTAATAATTTGTATTATCATTTATTTTTTACAAAATTATAAAATATTTAATGTCATCAAAAAATAATAAATATATTTATTATAATTATTTCAATTATCAATTAAATAAAAATAAAGCAAGATAAAAAAAGAAAGCATTAATTTTAAAAATTAAAAATAAGAACAATACTTATTTAATTCTTCATATAAATTTTGCAATAAGAATTATTTATTTTTTCTTTAAATTATTATAATATATCTATCATTGATTTAAATAATAAACATATTAGTTCATAAGAGAATATAATGTAATAGATAATAATATTAAAACTATGAATTCACAGAAAAATTCAATCGAATTTTACTGGTCAAAATGTAAAACGATTTTTTTTGTTCGCATTTATTCTCCCCTATATTGCAGCCCCTTTATATTGTGTTCCACTGTCGCGCAGTTCCGAAAGAAATAGGTTAAACTTTCTCTTCCGTAGATACAAAAAATTCATATACAGTTACCTTAGAATATCTATTTCTTTTTATTTTAATATGTAAATATATTATTTCTAGAATATATTTATTATTTAAGATTATTTTTAATAAAAATTATCTTTCTATTCAATTATTTCTTTATTTATAATATATATAAATATAAAAAATATATTATTTTATATTTCATTAAATATTTTTAATATTTCAATAATTTTTGTTACACAGATGTATTTCATTTATATATTAATATAAACAAAAAAATTATAGATAATTTTTTTTCTTTTTTTATACTGTTTTCACGAACTCATTATATTCACGATTCAGTTCAATGTATCTTTCACTGTACGAATCGTGCAAATAGCAAATAAAGAAAAAAGTTGTAAATACTTACACTTTTCGGAAGATTCAGAAAGGACGCTACTTAATTTTGTAGAAATATTTCTTCTTTCCTATGTTGAAAAGTTATTGAATGATGAGTTATTGTGAAAATTAATCACGTTAATTTCGCGAATAATAATCACTTCATTGATTGTAAAAATTATCAATAAATTATTTTAAATAGCATAAATATCACCACAAACGGAGCTCAGGGCATGCTTACTTCGACTGTCGTCCAACGAATCGTCTATGATGCTTCTCCCACCATAGTTTGAACACAATACAGTATTTCTATTGGCCAATTCCAACTATACGCGGTTGATTTGTTTTAAATGTTTAAATAATGTATTCTTTGTTTCTATTTATTATAATATTATTATTGTATAATTTAAACTGAATTATTGTTAAAAAATAAAAAATTGAAATAAAAATAATTATTTCATTCTATTCTATACAGAAAATACATAAATTAATATTCGAAATTTCAGTAATTTAATAGCGTATAAATTATAAAATAAGATTTTTATTTTTTATATTTTCATAATATTATGATATATTCCTAACAAAGTTATAGAATATAAAATATATAAATATATATATGATATGATATATATGATACATAAATTAATTTATCTTTATAAATAGATTATGAAATTATAAAAAATTATTTTTTTAAAGAAATTTCATCTTAAATTTTTACACTATAATAAATATTTTAAAAATGGCGTTTATATTTTATCACTGTTACCAATGATAAGAACAGTATAACATAAACAGAAATTTATAAATTAAAAAAAAATAAAAAAAATTAATTCATAAATGTATACTAATACTAATGTATTATTTATGATACTTACTACTTATATTTTAAGCTTTGTTAGAAATATTCCAAAAATACTAATTATACTTTTAAAATGGAATATTTTGAATTACATATTGGTAAAGTTATGTATATTTCGCGCTTAATCTTATACTGCGCATGCGTGTTCTTTCCAAAGTAAATCCGCGTCGTCGCTGTCGTAATATCGTACTTGCGTTATTCGTTTCACGATACGTAGCGTGCATTACTGTACAATCGTATACACATCTATCGTTTGACAGTTGATTTTAATACGCGCACACAGTAATCATCAATTCTGATTTATTCTATATCATTTAGTTTTTTCTAAAACAATATATACCTATTTATTGACATGTCGTTCATTGAATTCTGGGGATCGGTCTACAAGAAAGCGCGCTTATATTCGCCGACATTGGATACATAGGTGTCATAATGTGTTTGAAGAGGAGCATACCAATGTCTACGTGCCTAGAGATGAATTTCCTGCATCATTTCTGGACATCGCGGGGTTAAAGTCTCGGCTCGACAGACAAAATAGCTAGATAGATAGTTAGCATAAATAGTTAAAAAAAAAAAACAGAAGGATTAAGTGTTTGTGAAGCAAGCATAAGAGCTTGTTCAGTAGAATCTAAATTGAAAATCGCGAGAAAAAAACGGCCGATCAATGTCTTATTTGTGATGGGAGTGCCTGCGCGGGGAGCACTCGCGGCGATTGTCGCCATAAGCGCATTCGCTGTTTATTTAAATAGCCTTAATTGCGGCTTCGTTTTTGATGATATTTCAGCGATAAAAGATAATCGTGATCTCAGGCCTCATACACCTTTAAAAAATGTTTTTTACAATGATTTCTGGGGTACTCCTATGCACAAGGTAATACGATATGTAATGTAATGGGCGCTTTCGATTTCCCCTTCCCTTTCACTCTTGTCTACCTTCTTGTGTATTGATCCGTTCAACTCTTCTCTTCCTTTTCCTTCCCTTTCGATTTGGTTCGATTCAATTTAGTTTTAAGTAAGTAAATCTTATTTAACTTTAAATTCTTTAAGTTTTTTTTTGTTTTTGGCCAAAAAATCAATATTTTTGATCAAAAATTTTTTTTTTTATTATTTATCAATCATTTCAATGAAGATTGATATATTATTCAATTTTATTAAATATTTTTAATCTTAAAATTAAATTATTT
>NW_006263529.1:246893-252028 GCF_000469605.1 Apis dorsata | reverse complement strand
TATTATTATATTTTATAAATAATTTATAAAAGAAATTAATTAATTTATGAAATTTTTAATAAATTTTTATTTATTTTTTTGAAAAAGAATGTATAAAATGTATATTTCAAACTATACTAAAATACCTTATTATTTATAATATTAAATATAATTGATATATGATATATGATATATTATTTATAATATTGTGAATTTTTAATTTAATTTTGTGAGTATTAAAACAATTGTATTTATTTTTAAATAGGAGCAATCGCACAAATCATATAGGCCTTTGTGTGTTCTCACATTTCGATGGAATTACTTAATTCATCAATTGGATCCTATGGGATATCACCTACTTAATGTTATTCTACATATTGGAGTATGCTTATTATATTTCAGGTGTGTTTTTTCTTTTTTTTTAACTATATATTATGTTTTAATATAATATACAATATAAAATATATTAAGTAACTATATATGTAAGAGAAAAAAAATTATTCAAACATTAAATAAATAAACATAATATATAATATTAAATAAATATTTAGAATTTAGAAATATTTATATTTTATATAAATATTATATTCATAATATATATAATATTTAAAAATATCATTGAAATTGTTTTTATAAAATAAAATAGTTCAAAATAAGAATAAAGTATGTAATTGATATTGCAGGACTTGTTTGATGTTTCTATCTGATTCTGCAACTTTTGTATCTTCTCTTCTGTTTGCGGTTCATCCTATACATACAGAAGCAGTAAGTTGTTTAGACTGCTTTCCATATCGATCGAATCGATCGACGTTACCTTGAAATTACACGAGAATATTATTTGATAATTATTTCTAGTCCTTGTTCTCCTCTTCGGCGACAATGTATCAATGTATCCAGATTCAAATGGTCGACGTCGAGCGATCGATCGCGTCGTAGTTCCTAGTTCGTGTTTAGATGCATTGTCAGTGGATAATCGTGTATTAAGGTTACAGGAGTGGTCGGAAGAGCAGAAACATTGTCCTCCTTATTTTACTTAGCGGCTTTAATCACATATACTAAATGCTGTAGAAGTAGAAGAACTACAGGTATTTAATTCTTTTTATTTTTTTAACATTTATTATTAAAAATTATTAATATTATTTATTAAAATAGATATTACATTTATTTTTAGGATGGAAATCTTTGATATTATCTATGTTTTTTGTTTTCACTGCCATGTTATGTAAAGAACAAGGAATAACAGCTACTGCAGTTTGTGTATTTTATGAAATTTTTGTTGTACAAAAGGTAAATTAATATATAAATATTATAATTTAAAAAATTTTTTTTTAAATTATTTTTTTTAATTATATTTTTTATATTATTAATTATATATTTTTATAATTATTTATATATTTTATTATTCGTTTAGATAAGAGCAGTGGATATTTTCCTAACATTAAAGGCAGCTTTTGGTGGGAAAAAAATATCACTTACTTGGTCCAGTGAAGGTACAAAACGATTGACGGTCCTTACGCTTGTTACATTTAGTTTGCTTATCCTTCGACTACATGTAATGGGCTCAAAGTTACCTGTATTTACCAGGTAAATAATTATAAGTGTTATATGCGTTTAATTAAAAATTGAAATTAAAGAATCTTGTTTTTTTTGTAAATATAAAGTTCCTATAATAAAAATTAATAATTCTTTTTAATATTTTAGATTTGACAATCCCGCGTCAGTGGCTCCAACGCCAATAAGACAGCTTACCTATAATTACCTCGCAGCAGTTAATTTAAGATTACTATTTCTTCCAAGCGATTTATGCTGTGATTGGACTATGGGAACGATACCGTTGATAGAAAGTTTTTCGGATCCTCGCAATCTTGCTACTATAACAACTCATACAACTATACTAGGATTACTGATAACAGCAATTTTAACACCTAATAGACAAACTTCCATTATTCTTATAATGGTTAGTATTAAATTAATTTTGTATTTTTTTCTTAAATTAAGATATAATTTTAAAAAATTGATTATGGAATTTTTTATATAGAGTTTGGCTATGATGGTACTTCCATTTTTACCTGCCTCAAATCTTTTCTTCCCAGTGGGATTTGTCATTGCTGAAAGAGTATTGTATGCTCCATCTATGGGATTTTGTATGCTTATTGGATATGGATGGAGCATTTTATGCGATAAAAAGTAAATTATAAATATTCAAATTTTTTTTATAAATATTCAAAATTTTTTTGGACTATATTCTTAATTTAAACTTTTCATATTTATAGATTTAAGAAATTAACACTATTTTTATTAATAACTCTTTTGGCTGCACATACAACAAAAACCTTTATGAGAAATTATGATTGGTTAGATGAATATTCCATATTTATGTCAGGATTAAAAGTAAATGATCGCAATGCCAAATTATTTAACAATGTTGGGCATGCTTTGGAAAGTCAAGGAAAATTCAAAGAAGCATTGAATTTCTTCAATATGGCTGTGCAAGTTCAAGGTGATGATATTGGTGCACATATTAATGTGGGTAGAACTTATAATCATCTGAAGATGTTCAAAGAAGCTGAAGATGCATACTTAAAAGTAAATGCATAATTAAAATAACATAATTATAAAATTATTTAATAATATAAATAATATAATTAATTATTAAATAATATAATTATTTAATAATAATATTTATAAAATTCAACCTCAAAACTGTTTTAGGCAAAATCTTTATTACCAAAAGCAAAACCTGGAGAGTCTTATCAAGCGCGAATAGCTCCAAATCACTTGAATGTTTTTGTAAATTTAGCAAACCTAATAGCGAAGAATGCAACTAGGTTAGAAGAAGCTGATCTGCTTTATAGACAAGCCATTAGTATGCGCGCAGATTATACGCAAGCGTATATTAATCGAGGCGATGTTTTAATTAAACTTAATCGTACCAAAGAAGCCCAGGAAGTTTATGAACGAGCTCTTTTCTACGATAGTAACAATCCAGACATTTATTATAACGTAAATATAAAAAATAAAATTATTAAATATTAATAATGTTTATTAAAAGATTATATATTATGTTAATTTTATTTTTAAAGCTTGGAGTCGTATTTCTTGAACAAGGGAAAGCATCTCAAGCTCTAGCATATCTTGACAAAGCTCTTGAATTTGATCCAGAACATGAACAAGCATTACTAAATTCAGCCATTTTACTTCAAGAATTAGGACGCGCCGAACTACGAAAAGTAGCTAGAGAAAGACTTCTAAAACTCTTACGAAAAGTATTTTCCTTTATATTTTTTCATATATAATGTCAAAATAATATTTCAAAATATTCCTTTCTATTATTTTAATAATGGAAATGATGATTATTTTTAGGATTCCAACAATGAAAGAGTTCATTTTAATCTTGGAATGCTAGCTATGGATGACCATGATAGCGGAAGTGCAGAAAGATGGTTTCGCAATGCTGTTGCACTCAAAGAAGATTTTCGTTCTGCTTTATTTAATTTGGCTCTTTTATTAGCAGATGAACAACGTCCTCTTGAAGCTGCTCCATTTTTAAATCAACTGGTTAGATTTCATCCGGATCACGTTAAAGGATTAATCCTTTTAGGTGATATTTACATAAATAATATAAAAGATTTGGATGCTGCTGAAAATGTAAGTTTATCATTACAAATAATAAATATTTTTAAATATTTCACCACTAATATAAAAATTTTTAAATGATTACAGTGTTACCGTAGAATTCTGCAGTTGGATCCAACAAATATTCAAGGTCTTCACAATTTATGTGTTGTAATGGTTGAACGTGGTAAATTGGGTTTAGCTGCTCAATGTTTGGAACGTGCAGCAGCTCTAGCACCTCATCAGGATTATGTACATAGACATCTGGCTATTGTTAAGGCTCGTATCAGTAGATTATCTCCGGAACAACGTGATACAGAAGTGTTTGATGATTCTTTTTGGCAAAGTGGTCCCAAAGAAAGAAACTTTAACATGGGAGATATTTCCAATAGTAATGGTATTGGAAGTACTAGTGGCACAAATGGTCTCAATAGTATGGAAAATAGCCAGTTTTTAGGCAAAACGGATTCTGTTTTTTCAAATCATCATAATCATATTGGTCATAAAAGAAGTAATATAGACTCAACGAATCATATGGTGCATCTGAAAAGTTCATCAAAATCTGCAAGAGTTACACTGACTGAAATGAAGCCGGAAATAAAAAATACGCACATCGATCATGATAAATTAACTGCTAATTTGAATAACCAACAAGAATATTCCTCTGGAAATTTTTTTAGTAAAAACATGAACTCAGATGCAACGGAATTGACAATCGATCGAGAACGTGCGATTAATTCGGAGAAATTTGATAGGACTGCACCAGCATTTTCAACAGGCGGAAAGCATGAAACTATACGTCGAAAGGATACCGCACTTTCATAGTACTGATTTTTGAAAATTACGCCGAATATTGTATAAAGTTATATTCTATATATAACGAAAAAATATGGTGGTACAGTCGTATAGAGCTAATGTGTGAATATAAAATAAATACAGAGTATTGTTTTATATGCTGTACGAATAGAATGTTTTGTAAAATATATTTAAAAAATGTGCATTTCTTTGGTTTTGTTTTTTCGTTTATGCGAATAGAATTTATCATTGTCCAAAAATCATATATATCAATAATTATCGTTTTATCTTTACAATATTTCACTGCTTTCGAAAATATTTTTTATTTTATTTTTTTTTAGAATAATTAAAATTTTTTAAGAATAATTAAAATTTATATATAATATCCATTAAGAATTTGAAAATTCGTTTCTAAATTCGATTATGTATATATAACTAATTTTAAATATATTATATTTCATAAAAAATTTTTATTAGAAATTATATCATTATCATTACTTTTCGGATTATATTATTTTATTCATTTTCTGACATAAAATCAAAATTTTTGAATTAAAAAATTTATAATAGGAGAATATAAGAGAATATTAGAAAAGAAGTGACATATTAGAAAAGAAATTTTTTTCGGATTCTTAAAATATCATAAAATATAAATCAGAATTTTAAAAAAAAGAAATTAGAAGTAGATATCATTTCTAAATGAATGAAATTTATAAATATAAAGGACAGTATATAGGTAAAAATTG
>NW_006263529.1:226920-246669 GCF_000469605.1 Apis dorsata | reverse complement strand
AAAAAAAAAAAAAAAAAAAAAAAAAGAAAAAGAATAGATATAGTGTAAAAATTGATTGTTACTGCCATCTATCGAGTGAGAGATACATTTTTTCAATGGATAGGATAAGCTAAGGAAAAATTAAAGATCAGTATCATTTTTTAAATACTTTTAAAAGATATCTTTTATTCAAAAGATAGCAATAATAATCAATTTTTATATTATCTCTATCCTTTTCTAACTATTTATTTTTCTTATTTATTTATTATTTGTTTTATTTGCAATATTTTGAAGAGAGGTTGATTTTCTAATTGTTATCTTATCTCCGTCTTTTTTTTTATTAATAATAATAATATATAACAAATATATATATATAAATATAATTTTTAGTTATATATTTTGCGTTTGAAAATTAATCATTACATTGTAATTTATTTTATTTTATTTTTGATATAACGAATATGTACTATATGTAAATTTATATTTAATATTAATCTAAATATCTTTTTAAGATAGAGTAATAAGATTATGATATATATAAATCTATTTTTAGATTTTTAATCACTTTATTAAATTGATCATACAAAATGCATAAAATCATCAAAGAAAATGAAATTACCATTTTTCTGTTGTGGCACCTCCCCAACTTTGTCCTGCTGCAGATTGTGTTGTAGCAGACCATTCTTCTGAAGTCTAAAATATAAAGAAAATAAATAATAATTTGATTTAATATCAAATTTTAAATTTACAATTAAATTTATCTATTGAACTTATTAAAATTAAACTTATAATTAAAAAATATTCACTTGAGCAGCCCAGTCTCCACTGGTTTGGAATGCTTGTGCAGCACCTGCTGTAGGAATAGTAGCAGCAGTTGGTGTTGCTACATCATCAGCCCAATTCTCAGGAGCAACTGCTCCTGCTGTATCAACTTCATTGACCCAGCCAGGTTCAGCAGCAGCTGCAACTTCAACTGCTCCAGCAAAATCTTTAGCTGGTGCTATTTCCTTAGCTGCTTGTTCTTCTTTCTCAGCCTTAAAACAATATTTTAGAACTTTATTTATTAATATAAATTAGATTAAAATATAAGCAAATTGTAAAAATATATTCAGTAAAGATTAAGCCATATAAATAAGGTCAACAAATATATTTCTGGATACTTTTTCATCATTTATAAATTATAAATGAAATGAAATAAAATCAAAGTTTTTTTTTTCATATTGAAATTGCATTAATACTATGAATAACTTAATAATGATTGTATATTACCTCTTCTGGATCTCTATAGAAGAATAAATCTACAACAACATCCCATTTAGTTTCACGAGCAATAGAGCCTCTTAATCTTAATACTTCTCTTGCCAATAGCCACCACATCAGACCAACACAATGAAGACTTTTTGTATTACAGGGAATTGCAATGTCAACAAAACGAAGAGGTGAATCAGTATTACAAAAAGCAATTACTGGAATATTTACATAACTGGCCTCAGTAATTGGTTGATGATCAGTAGATGGATCAGTAACAATCAAAAGTCGTGGTTCACGAAAAGCTGACTAAAATAATTAATTAAAATTAATATATAGAATAATTTTTTAATTTTAAATTAATATTTAGAATAATTTTTTATATAAAATAATAATTTGATCATATGAATATAAAATTTTTAAATAAAAAAAAAATAGGTTAAATCAAAATAAGTTAATAAATATAAATTATGAAGAATTAATGCTTATCATTTATATATAAATATGTAAAAATAATTAATTTATAAATATATTTAATTTATATATATATAAATATTTATATTAAATATATATCAACCTGTATTTGATTAGTAAATGCACCAGGAGTAAAACGTCCTGCAATAGGTGTAGCTCCAGTATGTTGTGCAAATTTCAAAACAGCTCTTTGTCCAGTTTGTCGGCAACTAATGACAAAGACTTCACTGGGATGTTCAATAGCAACAATAGCACGTGCTGCCAATAATAATTTCTCCCATGTATGACGCAAATTAATAATACTGACACCTGCATTTAAAAATAATAGCAAAAAATAATAAATCATATTAACTAATAATAAAATGTAACTTTGTATCAAATAAAATTTACCATCACTTTTCTTTTTGTATACATATTGTTCCATTTGAAAATTAACATTTTCTGCACCTAAGTGAGTATAGGCAGCCAACATTTTTGTAACATCATCCTCTTTGAGAGATAATACATCTAAACCTCCTGACATCTTAACGTTGAGATTGACTTACGAATAACCTATAAATAAAATACGAATAAAATACAAATATTGACAAATAATTATTTTCAACTTCATGATTTTAATTATTATTTGCTTTATTCATTTATTACGTGTTATTTTGATATCTTTTTATAAATATCATAAATGAATAATTTCAAAAAACAAAAACGTAATTAATAACCTAAAAAGATGACTATTTTATTTCAAAACATAAAATGAGCAATATTTGATATATTGAATATTTAATATATTCAATATAATATTTAAGCATATAAATCTTAACAAAATGAAAGTTTTGTGTTAAAAAATATTGCTATTATTAAAAGAATGCCACGTGTTAGAACGTAACTATTATATGAATTTAATATAACTATTTAGTATTATTATATAAATTATTATATAAAATTGAATTCTTATATAATTATTGTTTATTAATTAATAGTTTTTTTTATTATATGAAATAAAATATGTTATAAATAAAGAAAAATATTTCAATAAACTCACGTTATCAATGCCACTAGGAGACTTCCAACCGGAAAAGAAGGAAGTTTCTAAACTTCTGTTGCTTTAATTTAGTTCCATTACGAGGAAAGAATATTACAAAATATATATATAATTATAAATAAAATTAATTGTTTTAAAGTAGTTATGTCTAAAAATGTAAATCCAATTCAATTTTTTAAAAAATATACAATTTAAAATTATGTTGAAAATAAACTAAGTTTCACCGGGAAATTTAAATATTAATAAAATGAGATACAAATTTCACAAATAAAATTTATGAAATTATTATTAAAATTTGTTGAAGTATATTTTTTTCGTTTTTCAACTTATATAATATTTGATTTTAAAAATATACAATTAATTTATATTCTTCAAAAATTACTATATTATATTTATATTCATAAAAAAATAAAATAATTTTTCAAATTAAATAGATTACAAAAAATATAATATTTTAATATAATGTCATGATTTTATATATATTGATTATTATATATAATTATATAATATTTTTATAATAATAAAAACATAATTTTAACATCTTTAGAATATTTTGTACCCTAACCTATAATATGAGATATTCCCGAATCATTATCCTCCTTTCTATAAATATATAATTAACAAACTGTAATATATTATATATGAAAAAAACAATTTCCTAAAATGGTGTAAAAGAATGTATCCGGCAAATCATAAAACTATTTTTGTTTTGGATCATACACCATATTTTGGTATATCTACTGAAGCTCCTCTAGAATTTGATTTTTTAAAGAGTCGCAGTCAAAACTTAATTCCTTTAGCACCTGTTTGTAAATCTTTATGGACGACCAGTGTAGAAGCTTCATTAGAATATTGTCGAATAGTATGGGATCTCTTTCCAACTGGAAAATTGGTACATTATTTTAAATTATTATTATTAATTAAGATTTTTATATCATTTTAAATAAAGTAATTTTTCAAATTATTTTATCTTTTACAGATAAGATTTGTTGTGACTGATCGTGCAGCCTATGTATTAAACTCATGGAGTCCATCGCAACAAAATTTAAATCATGTTAATTATATTAGATTGTCTATATATAATATTAAAAAATAATATTTCTAATCAAAATTTTTATAATTTCAGATAATGAATGGCACAGCCATTTTAGGAGTACCAACAAAGACTCCAAAACCTGGAGATGATTATTCAGTAATACATGGTTTAAGGGTAGCTATTGAAACACTTAATGAATGTTCAGAAATTCAACATGAAAAGAGAACATCATTAAATGAAAATGCTAGTAAACTTGTTAACAGAGGTCGAGTAATATGTATTACTAGTGCTCGAGATAATAGTAATATGAAAAATTTGGAAAATATATTTTTAAATGAATTGACTCAAGAAAATAAAAATGCTTTAGCTTCAGATCAGTTAGTATTTAAATTTATATTCTATAACAGGTATATTAATTTTATAATATCTGCTTTTTTGATTTTCAGTTTAATACCTGTAGATTATTGTCATTTAGTTATATTGAATATTTTTCCTAACAATATTGAATCACAAGTTACTAGCCAGGGACCAAGAGAGGTATTTTACTCACACTTGTTCTACATATATAAATTCGAAATTTTATGAAAAATATATTTTTATAAAAAATGTGATTTCAGGTTTCATCATTATTAACAGTAGAAGTACATTCAATTAAGGCACCTGCTTTACATTCAAAATTATCTCATTTAATTTTATCTCATTATGATCTGGCTAGTACAACAGTAACTGGTATACCAATGAAAGAAGAACAAAATGCTAGTTCTTCTGCAAATTACGATGTTGAAATATTTCATTCTTCAGCTGCACATTCTACAATTTTAAAAGGTTTTATAATTAACTTTAAAATATAAATTATTTAATAACAATATCAATATACAGATACAATTATATAAATATTTTGTAGGAAATCCTCAAGATTCGGCTTTAATTAAGACATTTAGAAGATTTGAAGAAGGATCAGAATATGAAACTGTTACTCTAAAATGGTGTACACCACGAGGATGTAGTGCAGCTGAAATGCAAAATTGCACGGCTATGCATCGAATCACACCTGTTGATGTAAATAGTAGACCTTCATCTTGTTTGATTAACTTTTTACTAAATGGTAGATCTGTTATGCTTGAAATGGCAAGAAAAAGTGGAGGAAAAACTATTTCTCATTTACTTGCTGCACATGGTGGAGAAATTTTTATACATACATTATCTACTGCTAGGAGCGTATTAGAGGACCCACCTTCTATTAGCGAAGGTTGTGGTGGTCGCGTCACTGATTATAGGATAACTGTAAATATATATTTTAAATTATTTTTTGAGATTTAATATTTTTCATAATATTTTTTTATAATTGGCGATTATCATAGGATTTTGGAAGACTAATGCGGAATAATATCTTGGTGCCTTTAAAAAGAAGTACAAATTGTAATAGCGAAGGTCCAGCAGAAAAGATGAGATTTAGATTAGAACGACATACAAAATATTGGCCAATTACTATTTCTAGTACACTAATGTTTAATCTAAAACAGGTATATATTTCAAATTTTAGTTGATAAATTTTTGTCTAATTTTGATATTTAATAATAATATATTTATATAATTTAGTTAATAGATCCATTACCAGATTTGATGGTAAAAGAAGAGCTTACTACAGATGAAGTTTTACAATGCAAACAAGTGATTTTTAGTTTGTTACAATTGGAAGCAAAACATGAAGCATTACCATTACCAAGTATAGGAGGTGGTCGCGGTGGAAAAGGTGGAGTACGAAGAGAAGAACATTACAGATTATTATGGGGAGAATTAGAAACATTTTTAAAACATCATGCAAATAATTCTGCTGCACATTCTGAAGTTTTAACTTGTCTTCTTGAAGTACGAAGTAAAGACGATAAAGATAAAGTTGAATTGGATCAAGCATTACGTGAATTAGATGGGTAGGAATAATTTTTTATAAGATTTTAGCATGATATTATAATATTAACTAAAACTATGTATTTTTTTTTTTTTTATCGTTTAACATAGATTTGGAAAAGAAGATGGAACTGCTCGAGCTAGTGTAATAAGAGCAACAACCGATTCACCGATGTCTCCACCGCCAAGTACATCGATATCTCTCGGTAAACAACTTCACAAAAGTGGTATTTATGCTCCTAAAAGTTTATTGGACATTTGGTTGCAACGAAGTGCACCTAAGGAAAAAAAACCTGATTTTCACGGAAGAGTAAATAATGATGGTCTTAAAGCAAAATTATATCCCAATTTAAAAGAAACTGGACGAGAACCACGTGAGCCCATATTGGAAGGCTAAATATTTCAATATTTAAATATTGAAAATTTGTTAAAATAAAAAAATTATCTATCAATAAATCGTTCTAAATCTCTTCTAGACATAAATCATAACTGTAATAATTACTATTTGTTATTTTTTATTATTCATATAATGGACATTCTGCTATGGTACTATCAACAAAAAAAAAATTTATTAAACTATAACTAATCTTTTATTGTATTTAAAACTTTTTCCCATCATTATTGGGTATGTATTATCTTTTTGACATGTATATATATATTTTTAGTGAATATGAACAAAAAAAGAATGTGTATTCATTTCAGTTTAAAAAATAGGAAGTTTGAAAAATTATTTTATAAAATTACATAAAAATAAAATTACAAGGGCAAATGTCACACAAACGTCATCCAACAAAAAAAGACATTTAGAGAATGGATTCTCCTTCTCTCGAAGATATAAGCAGCAGCGCAAAAGTGTATCAGTGGTACAACGAAAGCGATCTGATTCTCATCCCCGCGTCTTTCGTTCCTCGGTATTTTACAATGGCAGACACGTCTAGTGGGTGTCTGAGCCACCGCGAATACGTTAACCTCCATCGAAACTATAGCTCTCTATCATCTCTCTCTTTCTTTTTCTTTCTCTCTCTTTCTCCCCTCACTGGAATTCCGCCGCTAATCGATGGAAGGAAGGAGGAAGGTATGCTTGCACATAATGTAATGCGAGCATGAGAGGAGAAAAAGAGTGACGGAGACAGAATCGACGGATGAGGTGAAGCACACAGAGGGAAAGAGAGACGGAGGGGAATCGGAGAGTACAAGTGCGTGACGTAATGGTTCATTCATCCTGAGACAGACGATATCCCGGTCAATGGTGTATATACATATATAAATATATATATGTATAAGTACATATATACACATAAGTACACGCATCTCTATGTATCCATCTTGATACATATATGTGTAGATATATGTGTTACACGTACACATGTACGATATCTGTGTATGTGTCACGTGAAATGCAGTCGTACACGTGCTATTCTGCTTGTTCGTCTCGCTTTGGTTTTCTCATTTCTCGCTTTGACGAGTTATAACTGTATTCTTTGGCTTTCCTTTGCTTCATCATGTTTCGGATAAATCAGTCGCAAGTATTACATCATGCGCATCAATTGGCTTTACTATAGCGTATCGTATAATATACTGATATAAATTTTTTCTTATCGGCGTTGACTGTTACGATTCATCTTACGCAACTGTTACAGAATCGATTGCGAGAATGTTGAATAATCGGGATAATACGTGAAACGATTAACGCAACCCTCGTGTCTAATGGAACAATAGAAATGACAAGATAGGAAAGAGTGTATTGTGTAATCCACTACTAATTACTATGATGAACAATAGTACGAATTAATACGAATTTATTAATCATAAAGAACATAGATCAGTACAATAAAACCTCAACAATAATACAAAAATTGTTAAATTGATTGAAAATCTTGATAATATTCACTAAGAATTTTAATTTTTTCTTTTTTTTTTTTTCTTTTTCTATCAATGAAATATGAAATTTTGTTCTAAATGTTTTTTATGATGGTGCTGCGTGAAATGGACGATTAAACGATAATTATTTGAAATTATATTATTATAAAAATTGTTTGATACTCTCATTGGGAAATTCGCGCCACGACGTAACCGGAAAAATAAATTAGATAGAATTATTGATCCACAGCTTATACACAGCTGTGTGCAGGTGGTAGCGCGAAGAAGAATCCACCGTTTATAATTTACCTCGCCTATCTACCCCAAATATCGATCCTGACAAAGGGTCACTGAACGAACCGGTGAAAAGAGAAACATCCCGCATAGTCTGGCTAATAATCGTCAATGTCACTCGCTAATTATCGCCGTTAACATTGTGAAACATCAAAGAAAAAGCCATCATGGAAATTCGAAGGGAAAAAGCATCGATACTCGTTGTGCAATCGATTAGGTTCAACTCTTTCGATCCGACAATTTGTTCCTCCAGAATTAGTATAATTAAAAAAATAACTTAACGAATCTTTTTGAAATTATACTCGTTGCATCTTTTAATTCTTTTATCTATTTATATACCTAATGATTATCATTTTTTTAAAAGATATAGTCAAATAATTAAGTATAATTAATATTTAAAAATTACCAAGATTTTTAAATTATTAGATTTCAAATATTTTATTTTTGCAATAATTAAAAATAATTTTTTAAATTAACAATAACTTTCACGATACTTATTTATAATAAATTCGTGGATGAGTTGATTTTATTAAAGAAAAAAAGAGCAACGATATCAGTTACTATTTTAATAAACTAGAAAATCAAATGAGACAAACATAAATTTTTATTTTAATTTTCAAATTAAAAACAACGATCCGAAAAATTAATATTGCGAATAATATTAAGTTTCATTCACAGCACATTATCTATTGAGATGATTCGAAACGTTCATTCGTTAAGAAAATATCCATAAATTTATCACGATATTTTCTTTGTTTCTGAAGAATAAATATTCTTCTACTTTTTGGCAAAGGATACGATCTGCAGGATACTGGAGTTCTACCGGAAGATGCATCGATAATGCATAGCGTTATCGATTCTTGGTACACATTGGCAAGTTCGTGGAGTAAATATCGATCCGTGGCGGAGAAGCGACGTGCCCCGTTTTCCGCGCCTCTATAATTCATCGTCACTCCGTTTCCTGGTCTTTGTGCTTCCTGGTCGAAGCTTCTTTGAATTGATATCAAGATATCGTGTCTTTGGAATGTCATCGGTCGTGAATCCTTATCTCCAAGTGCATCAATCATTGTTGAATGAATCTATAAATTAAAACTTTACACTTGATGCAAATTGTACGATACAGTGTCATTGCGATTTCACCAGCGCTGATGACGGCGATCTGCCACTTTTGTATTTTTAATGGAAAGAATTTTTCACGTTCGTCTCACGTTAACAGAGACGTAGAATTAGCATGAATTTTATAACATTATGGTGATGAAATTGTCCAAGATACTTAAAATAAAATATATTTAATATCGAACAATTTTATTATTGGATTATTAAAACTTGAATAAAATTTAAATATAATTCGAAATGAATGTCTTTTACGACTAATTAATTCTAGTAAAAATTTCAAAAAGTTCTCTCCTTTTTTTCTTAAATAATTTAATACGAATAAGATTTAAAAAAAAGTTACTGTGAAATATCCAACTGCGAAGAGTGTAAATTATAATCTTTGCAATGCTAAGAAAATAACTTTATTATAACAAACGAGTGATGATTAAATATTGAAAAATAATAGACATTTATAAACTTTAGTTAACGATTACTGTCTTGGTAGAGACCAGCTGATCGATTTCAAAGGAAACGCTACAGACTTGAACTAGTTTCACGAACTGACCCTAACAACACGTATCTGGTTGATGCATGCGGAACATCGTCCAAGGTTTGAATTTGACAATATCATAATTAAATTCTGTTCCGATGAGTGTCATTGAACATATTAAAAAAAAAAAAAAAAAGAAACGAATTTACTCTATTTATTCTAAAAATTAATAATAAAAATATTAGGAGCTATAATAACAAATACATAGATACAATCCCAAAATGGATCATATATATATATATATATATACAAAATTAAATTAAAAATATCTAGAATTTTAAATTATATCTTTTTTGAACATTTTCTCTGCAACTCCTATTGAAGCGCAAAAAGTATAAAAGGACATAGAAACGGGTCCAAAGAAATTAAAAAAATAAAATTTGCAATCCAATCATCGATCAGGCTCGAAAGAAGATCCGGCCAGCGACAAATTTAATACCCACTTAACATAATCCCACGAAACTCTGTCGTTTCAAGGGCGAAGGTAAAGGACGAAATCGCGGGGATAAAATCGACTGGTTTTTAAGGCAAAAGTTTCTCTCCTCGCCTCTCTAGGAAACGTATTTCAGACCTGTAATATTCGTTCGGGTCCTTGTTGGCAGAAAGGCCGGATAGAGAGGGAGAGAGAGAGAGATGGAGGGTAGAGAGACGAGAAGGTAGGAGGGTGGCGAGGGAAAAATAATCTCCCAGCGGGATTTTCGACCCTTGCCGCGTTTCGCATCAGGGATAGGAAGAGACCCTGGTGATCGTTAGCACGGAAGGGGACTTTGAAAAACGTCTCTTCGTGAGAGAGGCAGCTGCTGCTGCTGCTGCTGCTGCTGCTGCTGCTGATGCCGCCGCCGCTGCTGCCGAGCTCGAGCCGAGGCGGGCATTGAAAAGGGAGCGACAAAGGGACAGGCCTGACCCTCGGGGAGCGTAGCGGGAAAACGAGTCCTGCATGCTTTCCTCTGTCTCAATGGAATACGTTAGGACGTAGTTTGAAAAATTCAGAGAGTAGAATCTCTTCGTGGAAGAAGGAAGAAGGGCTTTTTTTCTTCTTTCTTTTTCGAAACGTGTTTTCCAAAGAATTTTTTCTTTCCACGAGAAGAATCGGAGTGGAATCATTCAACGATTCTCATTTTCTTGTGGAATGGCTTGGAATTAACGATCGATAAATATCTTGAAATGTTACAATACAACTCGTATTGTTTTAGATTTAATTAGATTTAAATCAACAAGATCGATAATCGAAATAATTTAAATCAATCTAATCAATCTAATTGTGACAAGGTATTTATACCTTGAATGAAAGCGTATATCTCGTAAAGATCTCCTAAAGTCTCGAGAGTATCGCGTTTCTGTCATCGTATGTAAAGAGGTCTAACAAATGATATGCTATAGATAATTGCGTTAATAATAAGCGTATCGTGATATCATCAAGACTTTTCTATTAGACTAGCATTGCATTATTCAGGATGTTATTAAGCTGAACTTTATAGCTGCATCCAACGTGCAAAATGCAAAATGAAGGATCTTCGATCCGAATGTAACATAAATAGTATAACAGCATTAGGAAAACGCGTTTTACATTCCTCCAGAGTTAATTAATTTTAATACATCCTTCTCCTTCGTAACAATCATCAAAATCATCTCTCTGACTAATTCTTCGTTTCCCTATGATCGTTATGAATTTTGAATCTCGTTACTCGTTTTCTCCAATTTTAATCGATTAATCGTATTTTTTAGTCCGTACGATTATAGTTCACGATGGAATTGAGAAGATGCTCGTTAAGAAGATATATGAATACATACGAATACTCAAAAATTTAATCCAGATATAGTGTTTCAGGGATCAAGTACAACAAATGTATACTTACGTTTCAACATGGGATCGTTTCATGCCCTCCCTCTTTCTCCCGAACGTACACTTTCTCCCATCATTTTATCACTTTCCTATCTCCTGCCGTAGGCTAAACTATAGACAAGGCCGCGGAATCATGGTGATGGATCACGGCGACAACGCGATTACAGCACAGCCAAGCGACGAGATATGTCGATTGATAGACAAAGAGGAGACGAGGAGAAGATCCAGCGATAGGAGGAGGAGAGGACGAAAGAGAGGAGGGAATGTGTGCCAATGAGAAAGAGGAGACGATACCTATCTACCTCCCAGGGTAGGATGGTAGGAGGGAATCGAAAGTAGAAGGAAGAGCGCGAAGAGAGAGAGAGAGGAGAGTGGTAGTTAGGGTGGTGCAGAGGGGGTGGCGGAGAAGGGTGTCCCTCAAATCGCCCCCGCCATGGTAACGTCGTCGTAGCACGTGCTTGCTACGTCACCGGCCGTGTTTACAGAGAGATACCTATAGCCGTACTCGTGACCTTGTGTTTTGTATATATCATCCTCCCTCCTGACGGCCGCGGGATACCCCTGCCCCCCTCCCCCCGCGGACCCGGGAATACCCCCATCCGGGTATCGTCTCTCCTCTCGGTTTCGACCTCGGAGCTCCGGGTACACGAGAGAGCTCCTCAAACTCCCCATGAGGCAACCAGTTGTTCCGTCTGTGACGTAACGGGGTATCACACGACCTGTCAGTGCTTTGTTGCCTCCTGTCCCGCTTCCACCCCCTTCGCGGGACCGCCTCTCCCTTTCCCTCTGTCTCTCTCGCTCCCTCGCCCGGCCATCCACGCCACGTTTTCTTTCTCCTTCTGCCTCACGCCCTTTCTCTCTTCCCACGTCCACGTACTCCGTCCACCCAACGGTATGTAATACGGTTCACATTCTCGCCTCTGTCTAGCCGCTACGCTTTTCCCCGTGTCTCTCTTCGGCTTCGGCTCTTCGCGTCCGTGTACAGGGTGTCTCTGCGATTCTGTGATTTTTAACAGGGATTTTTAACGGGGAATGGGAAAAAAACACGTTGAATTTTTGGAGGTGAGACTCTACTGAGACTTTCTGACAGGGTGGCAATTTTGAAAATTATGGTGAAAATTTTTTTTCTTCTACGCTTACGGTAAAAGTAAATCGGATATAAATGGAAATTGGGATTTGGAAACATCATTTTTTTCAATAAGATTGGATATATATAAATATATATTACGTTCATCGAATTTTTAAACTCGATTTTCTCGGAAGGCGAGGCTTCGAATAAAAAAAAATTCTTTTTTTTCTTCCCTTATTTTTCGACGCGAAGAATAATCCTCTAAGAATCCTCTGCTTATCATGATCAAATTCATGTTTATTATTTTTTAATTCTATTTTTTCGAAAACGAAAAAACTCCATTCCTCTTTTCCCACTTACTTCTCCATACAAAATAACATTCCTATTTACTTGTGAAACACCCAGTATACGCTTATCTCTCTCTTTTTCTCTCCCTCTCTCTTTTCTCCTTCTCTGTTCTATAACTAGTGGTTCGGAATTCCCTTTCCCGTATACTCTCGGTCTCCTTCATCGCGATGCCCTATACCGCGTGGGTAACTCTTTGCACTCTCTCTCTCTCTCTCTCTCTCTCTCTTATCAACCGTATGTACAAGCTGCTCTGTACATATTCGTGCGTGTGTATGCAGAGTTATACGAGATTGTGTGCAAAGCTTGCGATGCTCGAAAGAGAGTGAAAGTGAGAGAGAGAGACTGTTGGGAGAGAGGATGGTTTAAATGGGTGAATACATCGCCTCGAAGGTCGTGCCAGAACTTACTGGGTCACTGGAACGACGGTGATGACCCCGTGCTCCTTTCCTCTGATTTCATTCTGGTTTGATGCATGAAGAATCGGAGCGTCTTGCGACAGGGTTGCATTGATGAGCGTGTGTCGCGTTTCCGGTATAGGCGAGGCTTCCGTAGTACGTACAAAAGGATAAGAGGTCGTGGCGAGATTGAGGATGATGGCCCGTGTGCTTCATCTTTGAATAAGCGAATCGACGAGAATCGAGGGAGATTTTGGAATTCGAAAATATAAGAATAATGCAGTTTTTATTATCGTTTCGCTCGTTTCAGGATTAAAATTTTATTCTGATGATTGTGAATTTAATGGTTGGTTTTTTCTTATTTTTTTCTTTTTTACTCGAAAAGTAAGATTCTTAAGATTTTTGCTGCCTATGATTGGAATTTTTTCTTTTTTAATCTTTATGCTTTTTTTCTTGTTTTCTTTGGAAACAAGTGAGATCGATTTAACTGTGAGAATGACAGATGATCGATAAAGAGTGTATATGTATATTAATTGTCTCGTAAAAATATTAATCGAAAGTATGTTGTATTTTATTGTTAGATTTAGTTTGGTTCTTACTGCTGGAAGAAGAATATATTGTTTCAATATATTGTAAATGCATATTATTGCCTATTAAATAATATTTTAGATAACTTAAATAGTTTAGTTATCTAACTTAGTTTAAATTTAAAAAAACTATTAGTAAATTTAAACTTTGCTTGAAAAACCTCTTTGCTTAACAAAGTACTTGAAAAAAATATGAAAATTAATTTCTTTAAATGCATATAAATTATATATATTTTTTCCTTGCACTTGTGTTTCTCACTTTTCATTAATTTCATTACTTGTCTTATTTTTTGTTCATCTTCAGTAAATTTATTATATATTGTATAATATAATTTTTTACAGACTTATTTAATCTGGATTACTAAATAAATTATTGAGATGCAATAATTTTTCTATTAATATTACTTCAAAAATTTCTACTAATATTACTTCAAAATATATACCTTGTCTTCAATTATATTATATATATTCGATTCGTTTCATTAATCGAAAGATATTTTGTTACTTTTTTCATTCGTTTGATCATCAGGATCCGAAAGAAAATTCGTGGCTCCAAGTTACACTGTTCCTGGCAACGAACCATGAGGCAAGGTTGCTTCTGTCCTTAATTTTAGAAGCATCGAAAAGGAACGCTTCGAGATGGCCGTCGTGACAAAAATAATAACGCATACCACACGAAAATAAGAACTTCCTTACCGCATAAGTATTTAAATTTTATTTCTATTCCATCGTTTCAAGTTCGAGTTTAATTATTCCTTACTTGCAACTTTCATCCCATGAATATACATATATATCATATTTCATTCCATATTAAATACTTTGTAATTCTGTAGAAAAATAAGAATATTATTTATCGTGTTTTTTCTGTGTGGTTTTTGATATTAATGCGTATAAAAAAAAATTTATGAATGGATTCTCATCGTGGAAGCGAGGAACGAATGCTTGGAGACTCGGAGAAAGTCGAATAGAGATTGGAGAACGTTTCACTTTCACTTTGCTCAACCAGCATGGATTCATGCTCTTTCAGGCCTGTAAATCTCGTGTTCTATTCTCGTTTCATTTTATCCTTCTGTAATAAAAATATTGAGCGTTTGTTATTATAATTTATAATCGATACTATTTAAAATTATTAAAGTTATATAATAATTAATAATTTATGCGTTTGTTTTCATTCAGATTATTGATAATTTCATCGATTGTTTATTCTATTAAGATACAAATGACACACTAATTATTTATGACAGACATTTACAATATATTGATAAATAAATCTTCAGAAATAAATAGATTTTATCGCGCAAATAAATTTTTCGTCCGTGAAAATTTCTTAAAAAAAATGAGAAAACAATAAAATAACGATTCCCAATTAAATTAATTGTTCGTTGAATGAAAGTTTAAAAACTAAAGATAATTTTATATAATACGTACATACGGAATAAAACGAGAGATACTCGACAATAATTTTAATTTATTTATCTAAAATCGTATTATTTTAACGGTGCATCATTGCGCCAGTAATTACTCTTTCGCCAGATTTAAACTTATTAGAATTATCCCTCCCCAATAATCAAACAAAATTTTGATTCGATCACAGCGGGTTAACCGAGCCCATCAATTATTTTCACTTAACGATCCATAAGCTGTTCCAACTAACAATCACACGTAATGAATTTTCAAGTAGGAATCGACTGATTATTTAGTGCGTCTAGTCTGCGTCGATACCCGAGGGGCCAAGTATCATCGTGGTCGTCAACGCGATCATTATCACCATCGTCGAATAACGATCGTCATTGACACCGAGTGATATCGTCATGGGAGCCAATTAACGACACCCCTATATATGTATATATATATATATTTATACGCGTATATATTTTCCAACGTTTCATCGAAATAACGATTCTTTTCTAATCAACCGTATACAATTATCCCGTGTATAAATTCCCAATTGTAACTCCTATTGGCTTCCAATCTCCTCAGTGATCATCCACCGGTTCTCACCGAGGCAAGAAACTTAATTGCTCCTTTTAGGTCCGATTAATTTCGAATCAATTACCCGTTTGTTTGCGCACCGTTCGTTGCGGCAAGCGGTTAATGGACGTGTAATTACACCGGTGTATCGTGTATTATTACGTAGCCATTAACGCCAGAATCTAATAAAATCCCTTGAAATTCCTTCTTTTTAAGATAAAGAGAATTTGTTAGATCGAAATTTCGTTAATCATATCGATACTCGAATTTATCGATTTAACGTGTATTTACGTTATCTATATATAGATGATTTATATATATATATCTTAATAAATTATCGCGAATTGGATTATTATGCTGTCTTTTAAAAAAGATTTATATATATATGTATACTTGAGAATAAAAATTTGCAAAAAATAACGAGTTGAAAGTAACTCGTGAAAGAGTTTTATGTATTCGTTAATGATCCGTGCATTATCTTTTATAATTAACGATGGAAAAAAATTGTGTAAATATTTATTATTATGCTATTAACTTGATAAATGACGTTTCTTGTTTAAACTATAATAATATTTGATTTTTTCACAAAAATACTCACAAAAATTTTTTACAAGCAATTATTACCATTATTCTGTCTATGGAAAATTAATGACTAACCTTGTTTGGAGAACGAACCGTGAAAAATAGGAAATGAAAAGTATCATATCCGCATGGTTTATATTCACGGTTAAATAAAGAAGAAAGATTATTTTTCTTTTTATCTCGCGTTCACCTTTATAACGGAGTAAACATAGTTTTTAAACGGGGAGAAAACACCGATGGTGGACTTTTTTTTTTTTTTTTTTTTTTTTTAAAAAAAAAAAAAAAAAAAAGCCCACCATCGGGGTTTTCCCCCCGTTTAAAAACAATTTTTCCCCCGTAAAAAAGGGGAACGCGGGAAAAAAAAAAAAAAAATTTTTTTTCTTTTTATCTCGCGTTCACCTTTATAACGGGGTAAACATAGTTTTTAAACGGGGAGAAAACACCGATGGCGGACTTTTTTTTTTTTTTTTTTTTTATTTTATATAAAGAGAGAAAGGATAAGGGGAGAAGTCGATGTTTTTTTCCTTCACAATTGAACCGGAAAATCGAAGTGATCGATCCCCCTTTTTGCGACGAGAGCTTTTGTTCATTTTCGCGTGCACGCAAGTTTATCAAGCTAATTAACCGCTTCTTCGAGATGAATTTCACGCAAAGATGCTATTCGATTATTACGAGTTATTTAAATTAATACGAACTCTTTGAGAAATTGGATCGTTTAATAAGATTCTCCGTCTAAATCTAAATTTCTTCTTCTTCTTCTTCTTCTTCTTCTTTCTTCAAATTTCGTTATTTGTTATTGAAAAGAATTATTTTCACAAAATTACGTACGAAATTTTTTCGATATCTCGATTATCAATCTTGTACACTTTTCGAATTCTTTGGAATAAATTTGCAAATATATGAAACGGATTTCTCGTGTTTCTCGTGCAATGGAACGGTGTGGCCGGTTTCTCGTAGGTGGTACGAAAAACACCAACTGAAGAAACGTTTTCAAATAATTTATTTAACCTCGTACTTCGTAATGACATCACGTTACTTTACAATTAATCCAAGAATTACACGTTACTCTAATTTTAAAAGGAAACAAAAAAATTGTGTTGTGATCGGTCGCAGAAGCGCTCTATACAAAGTAGTCGAAATTCTTCGGGCAACGAGGTGTCGGGGGGTTTTGGTGGCGAAAGGGTTGAAATTCGAAAATGTATCTCGCGCGGCCCTTTTGACGGAAAAACAGTAATCTCCTTCTTTTCCTCTCGAAAAGAGATGCCAAAAATTGGTAGTGATCGCGAATGTAATGAACGATCGCTGGAGATCAATGTGCTTTTCTTTTCTTTTCTTTTCTTTTCTTTTTTTTTTTTTTTCTCTCCCTTCTTCTTCGATTCTTCGTTTCTCGATCCGCGAAAAATGAAATTTAAAGCGTGTAGACAAAGTATTAGTAGACATTGTATACAGATATGCATAATCGATATCAAAGATGGCAAGGTTTTGAAGAATATTCTTCAAGGAATGCGAAAATAAAAGAGTATATTAATTAAAACAACGCGTAGGCGTGCGATAATTAAATAAATACGTACGACACTTCGATTATTTAGGATTGGTTGTGTGTATGTGTGTGTATTTAAATGAGATTTAATCCCTTATAGAAATAGTGGCACATATTTTTCACTTTTTTTTTTTTTTCTTTAATTTACAACATATGTAATTCCAAAAGATACAAAGATACAATCGTATGTGTACATTAATTAATTTCCTCTGATTCGTTTAATCCGTTCGTTTAATTAATAAAGAAAGAAAAAATAATTTATATATATTTTCTTAGACCTCGAGGACGAGAGACAAAAGATTAAATTATCTTTTTCTTGCCTTCCGTGTAGAAAACAGAAAATATAATCTTCTTATACAGGCAGTTCATACTTCACTTACGTTTATTACTTATAGAAATTTTTTTTCACCACAAATTTCTGTACCAACATTCGGACTTCTTGTTGAAATCCAAATATCTTGTACGCAGATACATATCTATAGGCAATGTCTGTAAGTTTACACGCTTTCAACCCGATTATTCGGATATTCCACGCATCATCTCCGTTCATTACGATCGCTTAATTAGTAACATTAAATGGCAGTTTGTTAAGGTGATCGGATCAATCACCGGATTTTGAACGTTTTTTTTTTTTTTTTTTTTTTTTTTGAAACCTGAGAGATATCGTGACCTTCGACATCGATCGATCACCAGAGATCACCATGTTTCGTTTTCGTTCGAAAGATATCAATTTGCGTGTCACGAATTCCTTTGAAAACGAGACAACGATGTTATTGCATCGATTTTCTTCATTCCTCGAGGTCCACTGAGGCAGGTAAAATTGTCTTTGAAATTGAAAATTCTCGAATAATTGCCTTTCACAATTAAATATGTTTATCACTCAACTGGAAAAAGATTTTTCCCCTTAAAATAATTAAACTTAAAGATATGAATTTTTACGTACTAATTAATTATTTCTTTTTTTTTTAAACAAATTGTTATTCTTCTTTTCAGAAGCATATTATAAGAAGTGTAAAGAAATCACAAAATAAAATTATCTTAAAAACCATCTTTTTTTGGAAGAATGATAGACATATCTGGGCTAAACGTAAAAATTAATATTTGGCATAAACGATTTTGACAATACGATTCAAAAAAAAAAAAAAAAGTTCTATTAAATATTCCCAATTCAATTTATCCAACGAATGCAGAGTACAAAGATCGAATTGCTCGAAATTGCTGGGTATTTGTCTCTCGCGAAAAATATCTCGCTGTTCCTTTCAACCCCTCGAGAAATGAATACGTGAGAACACGGATGGAGGAGCCAGGTTCTTTTGTTTCATTTTGCGAAATTATATATATATATATATATATATTTTTTTTCTCGTGAATCGTGGCCGAAGAAGATCCGAGATGAAAGCGAGATCAACAGAGGACAGGCGTTCGAGAGTCCCTCTTCGAAGGATCTCATCCCTTTTTTTTTTTTTTCGCAGAATTTTTCCTTTCATCGATTATTATTACGCATATCTATCTTTGGGGGCAGGTCAACTTCCGCCAAATCTCGCGTCGTTCGTTCGCTCGTTGAACGAAATTCTGCCGCATGTTCCAATCGCACGCAATGGAGAAGATTGGATCGTTCTCCATAATGATCTAGATTCTATCAAAGGAGAGAGAAAGAGAAGATTTTGTAACTTCCATGTTCAATTAATTTAAAAAAAAAAAAAAAGAAAAAGAAAAAAAGAAAGAAAAAAATCATGCTTCAGTCGAGTAATGACTGAAGATTTTGCAATTTATAGCGAATTTTTTATTTTTTTTTGTTCGTCGATTTTAAAATTCTGACTTGTATCGATGAACAGATTATCTATCCATTTTCTCATCATTCCATCGAGGGATGAGAAAGATTTGTCATATTTTATCCAATCTTTTTAATCGTTTGTTCTTACGCTGAGATT
>NW_006263529.1:226436-226732 GCF_000469605.1 Apis dorsata | reverse complement strand
AAAAAAAAAAAAAAAAAAAAAAAAGTTTACATAACACGCGCGATACATACGTGGGAAATAGAAATGCGTGGAAGGAACGACACAGCTGGTTGTTGTTGCGTGGGACGTGAAAACTTCGTTGCGAGATCATCGCTTCTTTTCTATTTCGATGGATATTTTCGATCCATCCGGAAATCAAGACCGAATGTTTCACTTCCGCCATTTTCTCTCGGTATATTTTCGCGTACTCTTGTCTTGGCGGTGAAAAAGATAAAAAGATAAAAAAAAGAAAATAAAGAGAAAAGAGACAGAAAGAG
>NW_006263529.1:225859-226250 GCF_000469605.1 Apis dorsata | reverse complement strand
AAAAAAAAAAAAAAAAAAAAAAAAAACAAACAAACAACTCCGCTACATTGTATTCCGTTTACGTTTATAAGACAATAAAAACTATTCTCGTCGTCATTCGTAATAGTAGTAATAGGAGTAATAATATAATAATGATCGTAATTATAATAATAATAATAATCATAACTGTCCTCATTATCATCCTCATCATTGTCTTACTATAATCGTCGTCTTATTATTATGATCAATCATCGTAGCTCACAAATATGTATACCAATCTCATGTTCATAATCGATTTAATTACTACAATTACTTCCTAATTATATCGCAAGAAAAAAAAAAAAAAGACAAAAAATATACGTTCACACATATTTCTGTAGTCCTTTACACTTCCTTTCCTTTCCTAGTTTGA
>NW_006263529.1:225117-225328 GCF_000469605.1 Apis dorsata | reverse complement strand
TGCTCGCGATTGTGTAAAATGGTTCCTCCTGGTGTCACTGCTAACGATGGACACACACACGTCATCGATGTTACTATTTTCTTTCGCGTTTATCCGTCGATTTGCTTCGTTATACACATCGGATATATAGAATTTGTATTTTATTTGCATTCCTTTCTCCAAAGGAATTGATCCACTTCGAAATAATAATAAGAAATAGCAATAGTAGTAG
>NW_006263529.1:221290-224879 GCF_000469605.1 Apis dorsata | reverse complement strand
TTTTTTTTTTTTTTCTGTTTTATTTTCGTGCAGCCGAACGAGTACACATGCCACGGCGTGTTTGTCGTTTAATTAATAGGGTCAGTATTTGAAGTAGTCTGAGGGGGGCCACGCTGTTCTAAATTATAAATATATATTATATAATATATATACATATACACTATATATATTATATAATATACGCATATATTTATATAATATATGTATATTTATAAAATTTGAATGAACGTTCTTGATCAAGCTATAGTAATTTATTTTATTCTTCTGCTTTTCTCTCTCTCTCTCTCTTTCTCTCTTTCTCTCTCTCATTCACTCTATCGCTCTTGCAAACGTGTACACTCATTCCTGAACATTTTCACTTTTTCTCGCTCTCTCTTTCTCTTTCTATATATCTATTTTTATATATATATATATATAATATATATATCAGTTTTAATTTCATTTTTATACCTCTATTATTTCATGCCATCGTCTTTTTTTTTGCCCTTTGTTTGTTATTAATATATTTTTTTTTCGTTTGTCAATCGCTCATCATCGTCGTCATCATCATCATCATCATCATCATCGACATTCACCCCTTCTCTTCCTCGTTCACGTTTCTTCGCGTCTTCATTTTCCCTCGAATAATTAATAATCCTTAATAATGCAAAAATACTAGTTAAATCCCTGTACATAAAAACCTTGATGTGGTATATGTGTGGTGTGGTATATGTCCATTCTGTCGTGTTTCGGATGCTATATCACTGCGTTTTGTATGCACGTGTAGTACGATTTGCAATAAGTGTATGTATGTATGTATATATGTATGTTGCACGTGTGCAGATCTGCTGCCATCCACTTGCCACATTCGTTCTCGTTTTTTTTTTTTTTTTTTATTCTTGGTGGACTCAAAAAAGCGTTACCTTTATTTGTTTCTAAAGTTTCTTTTTACTTACAAGGTATTTGGTTTGCTCCATGCATCACTCTGACATGCAGTTTTTTTTTTTTGTTAAGATATATAAATTATGGTAATGATTCGGTATTATAATTATAATAATAATTATTATTAATATTAATATTATCAGTGTGTGTTCGGTGTGTGTACCGCCATTTTTTTTTTTTTTTTTTTTTTTTTAATATTATCATATTCCTTCTTGCTGGTCACGGAATCAGTTACTCGATAACTCTCTCACACCCGGTCTTATACGTTCTCTCTCATCTTCTCTCTCTCTCTCCTCTTTTTTTACCCACTCTCTCTTCCCTTCTTATTTCTCTCTCATTCGCTACGCACACCCCACTCACAGTTTTTCAATTTTTTTTCTTTTTTTTTTCTGTTTTTCTTTTTTTTTTTTTTTCTGACAAAAAGAACAAAGAAAAAGTTAAAAACACGCGTCAACATCGTTTCGTATCGCCCTTCGTATTTCGGTGGCCTTCAAAAACGCCGGTATAAATCATGGTAAAAAGGAATGATGACTTGCTGTTTTAATTAAAGACTACGTCGTTTTGCTATCGCGTAATAAGCAGTGAGGAGGGAACGGGTTTATTCAGAAGGCAGTACCGTGAGGAATCGTCTCGTTTCGATCGGATGGAAAAAAAGAAAAGAGAATTATATTCCCTAAAAACTACGCCACGCCGCAGAAAAAAGTGAGAAAGCTCCGCCAATTCGAAGTTTCCTCGGAGTCTTAAAAAGTGAACGATTCTCCCGTAGAAAAGAAAGTAACTATTACTATTATCACATCGTATAAAAGTTACGTCAACTGTTGCTTGTAATGCTAATTACAAGTTCATGACCTAAAAAAAAAAAACTTGGTCACTATTATTGGCCAATAATGTAAAACGAACGCGAAGAAAAAGAAGAAAAAAAAAAAAAAAAAAAGGAAGAAAAAGTAAGAGAAACAAAGAAGGAAATCTTCGAAACATCGGTCGAGCTTTTTACCTCTTTCTTTTTTTGCCTCCAATTGAGCCCGATGAATCTAAAAACCAGCAAGGTGCTTACACACAACAACTTCCGCTTTCCATCGTATATGCAGTAACACTATTTTACACGAGATCTCGAGGAAAATTTCTACAAACAATAGCAGGAGAGTCTACAAGATAAGAGCAGAAAGATGTACTGGATTATAAAACATGATGAAAAAGAAAAATCGGTCCCAAAAAGGACTGGGAGTGGGATACAAAGAGGAATCTTACAAATTTAATGCGGATAAATAACTTAGGGGAGGGAAGGAGAAAAGGAAGGAAGAAGAAAAATTAGGAACAAGTACAAATAGGAAAAAAATAGAGAAAGAGAATGGAGATAGAGTAGGAAGAGTAGGAAGGAAAGGAAGAGAGACAGAGAGAGAGAGAGACAAAGAGACAGAGAGAGAAAGAGAGAGAGAGAGAGAGAGCAGGAGCGAAGGAGAATCATCAAAAAACGATCGTGATGGTGCGATGGTAGGCTACAGGTCTACTATCCGCGACCCTGATCGGTGACCCTGGCGGTTTTTAGAAGCGCCTCGCTGCGATCAGCGTTAGATTGGCGGCCGACACGAGGGTGCTGACGTTGTTGCTTGTATTCGTGGCTCCCTGGCTGGCGGTGGGTCACTTCTTACTCTTCTTAGTGGGCGGCTCCTGGACGTCCTGCGAGTCTTCGGTGTCCTCGCTGTCTGTCGGTCGGGGAGTGTTGTTGCTGTCGTCGTTGTCGTTCGTGGCGAGTGAATCGTTTGTATCTTCGCTGGCGACGGCCGCTGTAATCGGCGTAGCTGGTTTATCCATCGAGTCTTCGGTGAAGGACGTGGTCATGCTGTTCTCGTCGATGGCCGCCGGATCAATACTGCCTAGTTCCTTACCGTTCAGTGCCGCTTCCTGATTGCTGTCGTCCGACGGTTCTGTCGCCTCGCCGTTGCTGGGCGGATGGGAATTGCCGTTCTCTGTGGAGCCTGGAATGCCGTCCAACAGCTCTGGCTTCAGCTCAGACGCCACGTAGTGGGTCCACAGAGCGAGCTCCACCCTGTGAGGGCTCCATGTTTTGCCGTTCGACGCTGGAATAAACAAAACGCGACGAAACCGCGTGTTAAACGTTGTGATTATGATAAATCGGATTGTGATAAGGATCGTTTCGTAATGTATTTAATCGTTGGGAAAATTCACGATGAGGTTTTCAATGTGATGTAAACAATAACAATAATAATAATAATATTTTTAAGTTTAATCTTCTTAATTTACTAATTAATTTGTTGATGCTTTATGAAATTCTAAAATACAGTGCTCTTTTATAATAAAACAGATATCATTTAATTCTCGTGGAAAAATTATTATTTATGGGATGATATAATAGAGTTAATTAAGGATGACTTAATATTAATGAATTTCAAAGTTCCAATGGAATTATCTCTTTATTCGATTTCAAGTTATATAATCTGATGTAATTGGCAAACGGAATTGATAGTGGTGTTTCAATATGAATATAGATAGAAGATGCTTAAGCTTCATTCAGATTGCTCAAGTTGTTTGAATTCGAATGCAGTAAAATTCTGTTTATTTAAATTCATCGAGATAAACAATTCAAGTCAAGCTTACATTTGGAAGATCCTTAATTTCATTTAAAATTTGGAAAGATATTTCAAAACAA
>NW_006263529.1:218417-221065 GCF_000469605.1 Apis dorsata | reverse complement strand
TATATATAGAGAGAGAGAGAGAGAGAGAGAAAAGAAAAAAAAAAGAATATTTCAAATTAGAATGAAAAATTGATTTTAATTCAATACGAATAATCTGAATGAACTTTCACACGTGAATCAATGAATAAATTTTAATAATAAAATCTTGTAAACTAATACCTATAATTATTCAACTTTGATAATTTACATTTGAATAATGTATCTCCTTCTTTTTTTCTCTTTCACGTAAGAGTTATAATTATGTTTATAAGATTCATAAAAAATTTGTAATACAATTTACAAGCTTCTTATAAACATGATACAAAATATGATATAAAATGACACAAAATAATAAATTGCAAAACAAAAGTTGTAGTTGTAAACCCATAAGATAATTCTGTTTAATGATCGGTTGACAGTGACTGAGTAAACATATTAACAGAAACACTTACTTTGTTTGTTCAGCCTCTCCACGGTATTTTGAATGTGCTGAACAAAATTGAGGTACTCCTTGGTGGTATAATCGATGCCCTCGATTTCCGGTATTGCCATCAGACATTCGTCCGCCATGAAGGGTGCATTCTCTGGTGATGCTGCTGCTAATAGAGCCGACGCCATCGTGGTACCTACTCCTTTTAAATTCGAGAGGGCAGTAATCGCTTGTTCGAGATTTGGAAGTTTTTTGAACGCCTTTTTCGTTTCCGCCATCACAGCGCGAGGTGTGTTCACTTTTACTAAATAGGACAGTTGAGGATAAAACTTCCCACGCTGCAAATAATAAAAAAGAATTTGACGTTAGAAAAATTGTTAACTTTACTTAAAAGGAAAATATAAAAATAAATTGATATTTTAATATTTTGAAAGGAGAGGAGAAAAGAAAGGGAGAATTAATTCTTTGTATTAATTGCAATAATTTAATTTAATATTATAATATTCTTCTCATTTTGTTATGATCGATAAGAACGAATCAAAATTTCAAAATTTATTCTATAAAAGCAGAAATAGAATTAAGATAAGTTGGAAATCGCTCCATTATGCACAATGTACGTTTAAACAAACTTTGAAACTTGTAAAACTTCAATTGACTTTAGTGAAAGTTACTTAAATCTAATTCACATTTTAGTTAAGAGTAATCATGAATTTGGCGTATCGTGCTATCTTTAACAAGTTACGTGATCGAAGAAATTAAAAATTATACGAATAATATTTTATATTCAATTTTACATTTTACAAAATTAAATAATAAATTCTAATTATTATTCGGGATACAATCTCTTTGAATCCCAGAAATCAAAAGAAAAATAAAAAAAACAAACAAACAAACAAACAAACACAGAATATATTGATTAAATAAAAATTCACTCACTATTTGTTTCCATTTCATCGTTTGCACCAGTTCCTCGTGATTGAGATGCGCGTCCTTGCCGCGCGACTTGATCTTCTTTGGAAGCTCATTCTGGTACCTGGGAACAAAAAACGTCATCGGTTGATCAGTGGATGGAATGATCAGTGGGTAAAACGTCAGGATGTATGCAAGATCACGGTTACAGGGGCTCGATTACATAACACGTTCGCGAGCGTGGAATCGCGGAATACTGATTAAAAATGCGGCCGCAAGAAGCGGTTTTCCACCTACTGACTCTCACGTGGGCTGGCAGACAACTGGCGTTGGAACACGAGCCAAATCGAGGACGCGTTCTCCGCATTGGATTTCCCGATATCCTGTCAAACTTCTTCCTCTATTTTACATCCCTGTAGTATTTTTCGTCCCATCATAAAAGTTTCTAATTTTTCTAATTTTTTATTTTAATGGCGTAAACGATGCAACTTTAACTTTCTTTAATTTTCTTTTCCATCGTGTATAATTAACATTATATTCGTGTAATTAACAATAAATCGTGTATCTCCCCTTAATGGAACACGTTTATTAAATATTAAATATAAATATTTAGAAGATATTTTTCTCATTCATAAATTTCATCGTGTGTGATGAAATTTAAATGGAGATTATGATATTCGATGAATTAATACGAGTTATTGTGCGCGAGGAAAATATTTTACGAAACAAAGAAGACTTTTATATCCCTTTTGCATATTTTGAATCGAAACATAATATACCTCTAACATTTCAAATCCTCAATCACAACAATCTACGACCTTCATTTTCATTCTTGACAATTTTAATTTAATAATCGCCTAACGTATTCACCGACCATGCAAATCGATGTCCGCTAAAACTGAGGTTTTAATTAAAAACATTAAAAACCCTTCATATTAAATAATTGATACATAAAATATTGGTAATCTTTCAGAGCGTTTAATATCAATTTTTGTTCAAAAGCCAAAATTTTAATTCAAAAATATTATCAATATACTTCAATATATATCGCAAAATATTTAAAATATTGATCCAATCAATTGACACTTATTTATATTATTTATATTATATTGTAACAAAAAATTACAAAAAATTATTCAAAATAACGAAATTCTTTATAAAAATTCCCCACAACTTTATTCGTTAAAAAAAAAAATACCCATGTTCAAATTACATTCCTTCGTTTATCAAGAAATCAATATATAGTACACTTAAACGAATAAACACATTCAAAATCACTGAATCATCAAGAATTCTTTATGAAACTGTAATTGCAAACTGAAAATAACTT
>NW_006263529.1:215328-218033 GCF_000469605.1 Apis dorsata | reverse complement strand
TTTTTTTTTTTTTTTTTTTTTTTTTAAGAATCTGGTTTCGTTTAGCGGCAAACGTCCCGGTTCAGGTAACGTTTCCTCTTTTTCCCACCAACTCTTTCTTCGTCCCCATTATTCGGGTCATCGACACCGGGACAAGTTCTCTGTTCTTCGGAGGCTGCATCCGTGAACACGGCCGTGCAACGAGTGGAACAGAGAGAGAGAGAGGGGGTGGCAGCACTCTCTCGCGTGGTTTTATTGTAGGGTACTTTCGGAGGTCGGCTGAGATCAGCTGTTTGGCTGAACGGCTAAACTTAGTTACGGATAGTTTGTATTTCATTCATATAATGCGACAACTTGAACGTGTGTTTCTTTGAATTACTGGCTACTGGATTCGTTATTATGATTGGTTTTTTTTTTCAAACAGAGCACGTGGATGGGTTTGGTAATTAGCGTTGATCGAAATGGTTAGGGATCGATTTATACGTAATCGTGCGTGACATTATTTGGATAAATTTTGCGGTCTGTTTGATTCGTACATATTTGTTTATTTGTTTATTTAACGGATGTAAATCGATTATAGTATATATATGGAAATGTATTATAAATTGGGAGAAATACTTTTGGTTTTTTTTTGGTATTGAATTGAATTATTGGAATTAAAAGATTGAATATATATTATTTTGAATAATGGACAAGAAGAATAAATTATAATCCTTTCGTATATTGGGAGAATTAATCGTTATTTGTTGAATATGTTGAATTTTTATTTATTCGAAATTAATAAAATTAGAATGAGTAAGGGAGAAATTGAAATAACAAATTAAACAAATTAATAACTCTATATTTTTATCTATATAAATTTATTTTATTTGCTTCGAATTCTTTTTTCACGTTTATTAAAATTTCTATTTAATTGTCCAATAAATAATTTATTAATTTATTATTAATTTAAGTTAATTTTTAAAAGATTTCTTCGATAATAACTCAGATATTCATAAATGAAATCTTTTCTTCGATGCATTCGAGCATATTATGGAGGATTAATCGATCTTTCGATATTTGTACTTTTAAATATTTAATAAATCCATTATTTTTAGATCCAACTTTAAAAAAAGAATTTTAATTTTTAATCAAATAAAGTCTATTATTAAAGATTATCATAAAATAAATAAATTTCAGTTTTTTTATTTGTACGTTATTTGTAATATATTACTAGTATTTATTATATAAAGGAAGAACGATGGAATGGTGGAAAGATTAGGATTTTTGGTTTGCGGTGAAACTTGGACGATAATGAACCGTATTATCGTCCAAGGAAACAGTAGATTTAGTTTGTCTCGCAGCCAAAAGTAATTTCTCAAATTAGAATTTAACATTTTATAGTTTCTTTTTTTTTTATTATTATTTTCTTTTAGCAATAAAACGAAGATAAAAATAAAAAAGATCTTTTTTCAGAAAAAATAAAAATAAAAAAATTAAATAATCAAATGATAATTCAGAAAAATGAAAAATTATAAAACGACAAGTTTCATTTGTGGCTAAAATATTCTTTATATATTTGAACAGATATGTTAAAAGAAGTTTGGATTCAAAGGAGCAAAAAAATAAATATAAATGAAAAAACTTGTGTAAAATATTTTTCATATTTTTTTTTTTTTATTATTTAATTTTATAATCATAATATTATTAAATAATTAAATTTATTTATCTTCCATTTATATATTATTTTTTTTTATATTTAATTATTATTTTATTCTCATTAGTGTTACTATTTCTTACTGTGTTTATACTAAATAAATAAATAAATAAATAAATAAAAAAGTTGATAAAAATAAAAGGTTTATACGATTTTCTCAGAGAGAAAAAAAAAAAAAAAAAAGAAAGAGGATATTGGATTGGTTCTCTTCTGGCTTCGATCAAATAGGTATAGACAAAGAAGCCCTAAAAATGAGTTACAGCCACTTGATTCTCGTCAATCGTTGAATTAATATTAACATGGATATTTGAAATTATGGGGCAAAATCTCACATATCTTTCCACAAATGAAGATATTTAATTAAAAAAAAAAAACGCAAAACAAATTATATATTCATTAATTTCAAGTTCTTTTTTTCATTAATTACTTTGAACCGATTTATCAATACATTCGAGAGAAATGCAAAAAACCTTACAAGCTCGTGAAGTATAAAATAATATAAAAAGATATATATATATTCTTTACTCATCATAGTAATTTCAAATGATTTACAAAACGATTTATTTGTAATAATTATTACTTACTATCACTCACTTGATTGTATCGAATTAGATTGTATACTTTTTTTTATCATCTTTTACATATTTTTATATCTTCATATTTTTCATAAAAAATCCATTCTTTTTTATCTCTAACAATCTCCAATTTCCAAAAGGAAAACAAATCTCGCAAAGGATCACTAAGGATCAAGTGATCCAGATTAAAACATCCCTGTAACATTATTCAACGATTGATTATCAAAAAGCAAATAACACGTAGATTTTTTTTATATTTTTCAACGTTTCGCTGTACCTGTTACATAAATTCCAAGAATTTCCGATCAATTTACAAGTTTTATTCTCTTGTAATCAGAATAAAACTCATAAAGTTTTCAAAATCTTTCATCGATTTTTTTCTCTCTTTCTCTTTCTCTCTCTATTACAATCAGAATGAAACTCCAAAGGAATCGTTGTTGTATTAAACGTTGATT
>NW_006263529.1:208669-215152 GCF_000469605.1 Apis dorsata | reverse complement strand
AAAAAAAAAAAAAAAGAAAGAAAGAAAAAGAAAGAAAAAAATGAAACAATTGGCCGAGTGGCGTAACGGTTTATTTCTTTTGGTGTACACGGTTCTTTTGAGCCACAGCTCGAAACCTTTTCAGGACAGAGGCTCGCGCAACCATTTTGAGAGGCTCTCGCGCGCCACGCAACGCAGTGCTGGGTCTCCCCGCTAAAACAACCTTGACACAATCGCCGTGTGCTTTAAAACTGGCGAGGAGGAGGATTGTGCCTCGCGAGAACTCTACAAGCCTTATTTTTCTACCTTTGCTTTTACGACGATCCTCCGCCTTCTTCTTTTATTCTCCTTAAACCTTCTTCACGCACACCTGTAATCCGCGAATATTTCGCGAATTCCAAGGGAACCAGTCCGTAAACCAGACGTCCACGGGGCCATTCTTTCTACACGGGCCATTTTCACCGTGTTTTGAAACACACGGTTTCGTTACCCAATGGGCACCGCCACGAATCGTTCTCCTCACTGGTCATAGTATGGGTTATATAGTTTCTATGGAATTTATATTTTAAGAAAAACTTTTAATTTCAAGATTGTTTAAGATTTATTTTTATACTTTTAGAATATTAAAAAGAATATAAATTTAATATCGTTGACCATTCTGAAGGTAAAAAGGATTTAATTTTTTCATTGTGATTTTTAGTATTTTTTAAAAAAGTGGCATTTTTTTATTTTAACGTCGTTTAACGTTTTTTGTTTCTTCAATCTTATTTATTATGCATAAATGATTATGAAATTAGATATTAACACATATTTATAATTTTGTGAATAATATCCTGAAAAGTAATAAAATGTCAGGATTTTTTAAAAATGTTAAGTCTTTGTAATTAAATTTCCATAATCTACAATTGAAAGCTGGATATAAAAAACATAGGAAATAGATTTAAAAAAACAATTTTTTTAATCACCAAAATATTTTTATTATAATAAAAAAAGAATTATTATATTATTAAAAAAAAGGTAAAAAAAATCAATAATTTAGTCTCTTCCATGACCAATTTTCAATTGTACCATAATTCTGTCGAGATCCCTTATCGACTTATAAAACTTCTATAAGATATAACATTTCCAAAACCACGAATAAAATAAGAAACATAGCTCAAGAACGAGTTTGAGAACCGGCGAGATGGCTTTAAGTTCACGACGGAACGAGGTGTCCAAACTGTCGAAACTCGTCTGTTCCCACACGTTTCACGGTTGACGAAATCAACAAATCCGTAGAAACGCTATTGAAGACGATGAAAGACACGGCAGTCGATTTATCGAGATCGAAGACATAAAATCAAGCAAAACGATAAACGACCAAATGGACGGTACAGTCGACATTCGATCGCGAGCCGTTTGACCCGAATATTTTCATCGCTTTAACGAATTGGTGAATCAGCGAAAAGTGTTTCTACGAACTGACGCCGAGTGTGTATATCGCTTAACGGGAAAATCCAATGATATAAGAAAATATACGAGGATTGTAGTCACGATCGTTTTGCATATGTTTTCTCGATCAACTTCGAAGGAGAATTTCTCCTCCTTCGTTCTCCACCTGAGTATCCTGTTGCCCTCGGGTTTCTTTAAACTGCAAACCGGAAAAACGTAATTTGACCGTGGCAAAAACTTGCGGTCTCACCGGCTTGCGAACGCTGTTTTTCACCAGGGTTATTGAAATAAAGAAATCTCATTCGGACAATTGTTTATTTTAAATAAAATTTGTATTTTGTATAAAATTTGTATTTTATTTGATTTCATTCGTTGTTACTTTATTTTATTTTAATAATTTTATCGAAGTAATAATATATTTTAAAGATAAATTATTTTAATATTTGTTATTTTATTTGATATTTAAATATTTATGTAATTTATGTTTGTAATATTATGTTTCTTGTATTTTTCTTCATTTTCTTTTAATTTTGATTTAAAAAAAAGAATCAAAGAATTTAAATGGTGAAGAATAAAATTTAAATGATGAAAACAAAAATTAATTAAATCATTTTTTTATAAAATGATAAGTCAGAATAATATATTTATTCAAAATAAAACTTATATTGAACAAAATAAACAAACTCATATTTTTGTTTATAAAAACTTTTGCTTTAGATATTTTATTATCTCAATTACTCAATTATCATTGATTATAATTAATTCAAAACTCAAGTATTACATATTTTGATTCTCAATAGATATCAATAATTTATAGATAACTGAAAGAGTTTTTGATTATATATTTCATTTTATTTTGTATTTCTTATTCGATATTTTATACGATAAATACTATTAATACTATTTTATCGTGCAAAATATAGAAGATAAAATATAATTTAATCTTTTCACTGCCACAAATTTGCCCATTATATGAGACCAATGTTTATATTCCAAGATATGAGATATGTTTATATCTCAATTCTATATTTCCCTATAAACGTGCAAATTGAAGAAATTAGTTTAATATAAGTTCACTATGAACATAATGAATCCTTCATATTGGCTGACACAACAAATCTTTTTACACATAATTCTTTAATATATACCAAGAATTCAATGCTGAGCGACTATAATCGCCTTTGATATGCACAGAATGTTTATTAAGTGACTATACTTATTTTTAATCAATTAAATGTTGAATATCTACCCTTAATATATAAGTGTTTAATATTAGTTTAATATAAGTGATAATATTATATGTCTATAGTCATCTTTAATAGAAGTTAATCTATTATAATCAATGAATTATGGATATCAATTATGGATATATAGAAAATTATTTATTTCTGAAAATTTTCACATTCATACATTATATATTCATTCATTCATTATTGAATATTTTTAAAAGAATTGTTGTTGTAGTATCTTTATCTGAAATACCAGGAAAAATCCAAGAGCACTGACAGATATGCGGTTGGTATTCAGTTTGCTAGTCACAAAGGCAAAGCGTGTCCGCAATCCTTGTAAGTTTATCCTCTTAAGAAGCTACTTGCGGTGTACTTTTATACGAAGCTCGGTCGGTATAAAAGAAAAGAGTATCAATGAAGAGAAAGCCGACTTTTAAAGATACAACTGTCTTCGACATGCATCGTTCGGGGTTATTTGCCACGAAGCACACGTGGTGTTACGCAACTGTTCTTCACTGTGTGTTAGAAAAACAAACGATGGAAAGAGAAATAATCGACGAAATACAAGAGAGATCGTTTGAAAAATTTGTTGATCAACTGTTACACTTATATGCGGTATTATTGAGTTCATAAGAATAATAAATAAAATGGAATCAGTGAATTATAAAGATAGATATAATTAAGTATAAAGTATTATTTAGATAAAGTTTAAATATTATTCAGAAAAATATTTCAATAAACTTTATTTGTTATTGCATCAAACATTATTTGAAAAGTAAATATTAAATAAACTTAAAAAGTAAGTATTCGATTATTAAAAAAAATATCTGAATGTTAAAAATGTGAAATCTACTCTATATCAAAATTCCATTGAAAATTTCAATTCCTCAGCATTTGATAAGTAACCACGTTGCACTTTTTTCCAAATATCCCAACTTCCACGATAATTTCTCACTGACACAGAATTCTTTATATTCACCTTCTAACTTCTCGACATGATTCAAAGAAGTCTGAGACACTGCGTAACGATGACGAGGCATCGATGGATGCCGTAGAAAAGTAGCCTTGACGTAAACAACTTTACCAGGAATGAAAACAACGGTACTCCCCTCTCCAACCGGAAGAAAGAACTAGCTTGCAACTAATGTCTCCGTTACCAAATCTGTCGTCATTTCCGATAGATTATCAATAAAAATAGAAGTTTCTTTAAAAAAAAAATGTGAAATATATTTTTATGTATATCAATGACGAAATAATAATATTAATAAACGATTCAGTATAATCATTCATCAATAACTATCCATATCCATCAATCGGATTGGAACTTAAAATCTCAATAGATTTTTTGTCTCACTTTTTTGAAACGAATATGCGATTCTCTGAATTTGACAATTAAATATTATCGTGATAATATTATGTCGTAATATTTAATTGACACAAATATATTTTTTAAGATAGATCTGAAATTATTAGATTGGTAACTTCACAAAACTTTACAAAGATTGCGAAATATTTACATATCTAAAAGAGAATTTCAGCTATTTTTTTCAGTTAATAATCTTCAATAATCTTTATAAATATTTTCATCAGATTCAAAAGATTTTCAGTACCATTCAATGATTATATTTTGTCAATAATTATAATGGCGAATTTTGAAATGAAAAAAAAACATTCTGCATATTATAAAAGAGACTTTTAAAAGATAGGAAAAACCTGATTCATGATAATCGAAGTCATCATAAAACGATTCAACGATTAGTGGCAAAGGAAATACGGAATATAGAGGATAAGAGTTTGATCTATGCAGAATTAACAAAAACAAAGGAAAGTGGGAATAGAAAGACGACCATCGTTGAACGAAGAATGAATAATTAAACGGCGGAACGCGGTGATCGTGGATGGCAAAGATTCCATTATTATTACCCGATTCCGGTCGTAGTCTCGTAGGAAAGACTAAAAAGCCGTAACGTGGAATTTAACGAGTCTCGAACCTGCCTTCAATTAATTAAGCCAGACGTGACGCCAGTGGAATTGAAGCTCGTGCCGTGAAAACTCGTTGTCGCGAACGCTCGTCAACGGGAACTGTCCCGATTCAAGCATTCGCACCGAATTTTGGCGAATCTAACGGCATCGTCTATAGTTCAACCGATGGAGAACCAGGCAAATCGGATTCTTCTTGATAAATCCTCGTTTTTATCGTCTCCACGCTCTAAATTCCGCGCATCAGTCTTGATAAACGAGCTTTATCCAGTCTTGTTTTTGGTAATTTGTATAATGAGAGGGAATTGATTCTTAAGGGATTGTTGCTTTGTAAGTCGAATCGGTAATTTCTTATAAATAAAATCTTTCTTAAATAAAATGTTCGAAAAGTTTGGTTTGAAAACGATTGAAAACTTTAATACTTAAATTTTTTAAATTTAAATTAATCAAGAAAATTAATTCTCAAAAATTGATCTTTACACAATTCTTGAAATTTTAAAATTTACTTTAAAGTTCAAGAGACGTTAAACTATAATAGAAAAGTATATATGTTTATAAACACGGCATAAATATAGATCTGAAAGATACACATATCTGTAACAAAATTTTCTAAACGAATGATGATTTTAAAATAATAAGAAACAAAAAATATACTATTATCGTTTTTTACCGCATCTTTTGAATATTTTTTGAATCACATAACTTTAACCTTGAATTATCTTCGTTAAATATGATAACAAATTAGAATATGTTTGTTGTGCACAATTAACCTTTATGTTTGTACATATATATATATGTATAACCTCAGTTTATGTGAAATCAGGACGCGAATGAATAAAATAAAACAAATCATTGGCAATAGTAACACAACTTTGCTTCCTCTATAATTTATAGTACTCAATTATGTCAAAAAAAAAAAGTTTTTTGTTTCAAACTAATATATTTATAATATATCTATCAAATACGACCTAACAATACAAGTCGAAGTGAATATACGATCATTGATTATGATGCTTTCGCTTTCAATCTTACTTGCCATAAAAAAAGCAACAAAAAGTGTTTTGTTAATAAATACTATTTATATTTTAATGTAATTTGTAATAATAGTAATATAGACATTACATAAATAGAAGTATCGTGAATTTTTAGATATTTGAAACTTTTAATAACTTTATTTAGAAAAAAAAAACAATGTGCATCAACTAGCCGTTAAAAAAAAAGGAATTGCGAAAACAAGAGTGGAGAAAGGTTTGTTAATCATGTTCGAGTCAAGGTAGTTGTGTGACGCCGTGAAAGCGACGCCGGCGAGTCGCCTCTTTCACTGGCATCGTTGCCAGTGCGACGGTCGCTAGAAAATCCATTTAATATTAATAAAAATATAGAAAAATATCTATATTATATTTTATCATATATTATCAGACTTTTCCACTAGTTTTTTTATTGAATATTATTATACAAACAACACTAAGAACAATGTTAATGCACAATCGTAATGGCAACGTTGAAACTTCGATGAGATGGCATAAAATTCCCACAAAAATTTCTTGATCAATATCGTAAAAGATTAAATAATTAATATTAAATTTTTTAACTATAATTAAAACGATTGAACTTTTTATATTGTGTATGAATGTAACTGAATATAAAAAAAAATGTAATTGATTCAAATCACCACGTGACAAAACAAATCCTTTCTATGAATACTATAAAAATAAGATAACTATTGGTCACATCTTTTGAAGCCGCCGCTCTTCGCGATCGTCGTCGATCATGCCAATAGGAGAGAGTAAATATACTATCTGGAATTGTAGCTAGTCTCATGAGGGGGCCATACGGGTACACACACAACATGCGGTATGTGGTA
>NW_006263529.1:206042-208460 GCF_000469605.1 Apis dorsata | reverse complement strand
CTGGCGCGCCACGGGTTCATTGTCCCGTGTGTGCCCGTGGTGGAAGCCCCTCGTTGAAAAGGAGGGCCCGTGTATCGGGCGTAATATGTCGACGAAATATCGGACATCATAGGGAACTTACCAGTTATCCAACTTGATCAGCTCCTCGGGTTTTTTCGTCTTATGATCAGCCTTGAGTCTGAGGGCCTGCGGATAAAGCTTCAGGACGTGTTCGAACTGACTCGCTGTGCCCTCCGCGAAGAAAGTTGCTGTGTCTTTCACGGAAGCCATTGTGATAACTGAGCTTCGACGAACGGCCGTTGGGGCGCAGCACTAACGCCTATGTGCACTATACACGTCTTTGTCGCTCCCCCTCAAGAGTCTCTATCCTCTTTCTCCTTCTCTTTCCTCTTCTATCTTCGTCCAGCGATGTCTCACTTTCTTTCCTTCTCCCTCTCTCACTTCTCCGTGCACCCCTCTCCGCGCGTGCCACGGGAGAGGACCGACCACGCGAGAAATCCTATTTTACCCTCTGACTCGTTCGAATTCTCTCGGTTTCACCGGCGGCGGTGATACGCGACACACGCGTGGGACGCGTTCACGATCGGCGCACACACAGTTGATCGGTGAGAAAGAAAATATCGACGATAGCACGCGTATAAAGCGGACTTCACTACCAGTCTCTTTCTATCTCTTTCTCCTTCTGGCTGTTTTTCGATTTCCTTGAAATATATTTCTTCACGTTTCCAGGATGATATTCTAGCTTGATACTAGTCACGATATATTATACGTACAGAGATGTTTACACGGAACGTGATGTGTTGCAGAGCTACGAGGTCTCGTGCGTACACTCTCGTAAGGGAAAATCACCGTAGCTGCACGCCGAGAACTCGCCTTCGGACCTCGTTCGACTGTCCCGGGTGGGGAGCGCGACTCGACGTCGCCAATAGGGAGCAGCACTGCTCGGCGTGTTTCTGATTTCTCTCTTTTCCCCTTAATACCTCTCTCTCTTTCTCCGTCACGTCCTTCCACCTCTTTTCCACCACCCTTATTATTTGTACAGAAAATTTCAACCGTTGCGTGCGGGCACGCATGCACGAGGATCAACGATAAATAATACGGGATAACGATAAATAATAGGATCAACTTCTGTAAAAGTAATATTACAATTTTATTCTTTTAAATACGACAATAAAGGAAACGTAAAAGATACGCGGCAATCGGAACGCAAAGAACCTCCTTTCTCCTCTCAAGTCTCTGTCGAGCACTTGAGAACACCCGGGTTTCCCTCGGCGCCAGATCCTTCTTCTTTTTTTCCCTCGCTCTCTCAGAGAGCTTCGTACGAATACATGCGGTTTCCCCGCCGGATGTCCGCGAAGTATAGACTGTCTCCCCCACCTTTTAGTACTCTTCGTACTCACACATCTATAGTAGAACTCTCGGAATACACACGGGTTCTAGCGTACTTCAATCGTCCGCGCGACTATACACGCGAGTTCCGTAAGGGTACGTACCCCCTTTTCGCTCTATTTACTCACAATTGTTTTTGATTCTCGTGTTTGCCAGGACTTGTTGTATGGACGGTTCTCATATAATTGTTTATATACCTTCGAGTCAAGCAGGAAAATTTCACGCTGAAGCGTCGACAAAATCCCGTTGACGATCTCATCGACGACAAAGATGACGGTGATGATGATGAAGACAACAAGGACAGCGATGAACGGCCGCTGTCTTTTTCCTTCGCGAGAAATGGCCTCGGTTTAACTCTATCACACGTCCACCTCCGTACGAATCACCACGTTCGATGGCTATGTACGCGCGCCTGTCTCTGCACGACTCCTCACACTGTGTCTCTCTGTCTGCCTATTTGGTTGAGCGCGTGTGAGTGCGCGCGCGCATACTTACGACCGACCGACCGAGCGAGCGAAAGAGCGGGCAGAACGAAGCTCGAAGCCTTCACTCGAAAAACGGGAACACACGGAGTGTAGTGCGCGCTTAAGCAAAGACCACGTATAGCCAATCGTTTGCTCTCACTGTATACTGACTGTAGTGAAACGGCCGACCGACTGAGGGCAGCGCCTTCGCTGCCTTCTGCTCGTCCCCTTTTCCTCTTACCTCTCGGGACACTGCACCACCACTAAAGCGCCCGACCCTATCTCCCCTCTACATAGATCCGCTCCCACTCATTCCCCCTCTCTCTCTTTCTCTCTCCTAGCCTTCTATATATCTCTATTTCTCTTTTATTTCTGATCTATTTTTCCTAATACGTAAAACGAAGGAATAGAAGTAATGTGAAATGCATTTTATCATATATAATATTTCATTGTTGTGAAATTCGTTTTGACGACAAACTGTATTATTTCTCGCGCGACCCCTCTTCGTAGACTCTCACGAGCAGCGGACGCGCTCGATACCTCCTCGTGAAGGCGCGCACCGTTC
>NW_006263529.1:203615-205740 GCF_000469605.1 Apis dorsata | reverse complement strand
CGCGCTGGGTCGTCCGACTGGAAATCGATGCTAAAGCCGGGGTAGAGGCGCGCCAGTGGTGCCGTACCACGGCTGGCACACACTGTGTGCTCTAATACAACTTCGATACCGTCGTGTGCGCGCTTTACGTGATCACACCGTCATACTCTATACTGAGCAAGATTAAATGGTGTGGGTTGACGGCATGTGTACACAGGGCGGAGTTTGTGTGCAACGCGTCACGGCTACGGATATACATGCGCCAGAAGTGGCTCGAATACGCACAAAAGGGCATATGCGGTAAGAAGACTCTTGCAACCCTTGTGGGATACGAACATTTTGAAAAAGTCTACATGCTTTGAACTCCTGAAAGGACGATGATTGGACGATTGTAAAGTGTAGAGGGGGATAAACGTGTTTTTTTATGCTTGTGGAGGAAAATCACGAGACGGATGCCGGAGCTGTTGCGAAACGAGCGATTTCACAATTTTGTAAATGCGACGACATGCGCTGTACTTCCGTGCTTACGAGCTTAAATAATCGTTTCGCGAATCGACGGCAAGTTGAAATTTAATTAAAAAAACTATATCATAGGATTGGTATTTTTTTACAATAATATATTATTATAATAATAATTTTTAATTTTTTTCATATCAAGCAAAATTTGTAAAATTTACTATTTAAATTTTTGAATTAGTGAAATAACTGTTGTTGTCGCAATCTGTTAATTTTACATTTCTTTATTTTTTTCTTGCTACTGTCTGCAACCGTTGTACAAAATTATAAGTAAGAAAATTATGCTTTTTTCTTCAAAACTTTTTTTGCTATATATACATATCGCGTATAAGGGTTTGTTTCTGCTATACGTGTGCATATATGTACATAGACGTAAGAGAACGGACGTTCTTTGTAATCTAATATACCCTTACACCGTCGTGCATCCATGCTATGTTATGCGATAGTGTGTTGCCGTGTAATCATTCGCAAGTAAGTGTTAGTCAACGATACTGGTGTATTCGTGTATAGTCTATATCGTCGGGAGATCTCGCTTCGCTGCCAGTCCATGAGTACCATAGCGAACGGCTCACTACCAATGTCAGCATTACTACTACCGATATACCGTATAGCTGTATAGTCAGTCAAGTGTACTGGTGGAAAGTGCCGAGCGAGCGCTTGCGCTTCGGTAACTTTCCATTGTCGTTGTTTCTGCACAGCAAGAACGAAGAAACTTACAGAGAATCTTTCGAAACTAGGAAATTACAAATTGCTATCCTAACCTCAAAATATCTAAGAAACATATCATTTGAACAATTAAATTTTTCTGGACGATATTCTTTTTATTTCGAATTTTCAGAATATAGCGAATTTCAGAATATAAACAAAATATTATTTCAAATTTCAAAATCCTATTCCTTTTCTATTTCTATTCAAAACCTCTATTTTATTATCTTTATTTCAGAATATAACAGAATAAAAATTATTATTGCTTTTAAAATTTTCTTAATTTCTTTATAATTTTCATAAGAATTAAAGTTTGTACAAAATTTAATTTATTTTTTTAATATTTGTTTTTTTGCTTATTGAAATTATTATTATTAAGCACATTATTTCAAATCCTGTAATAATAAACTATCCATAAATTAATGAACTATACATAAATAAAATAAGATTTTAATATTTTAAAATAAAAAATGTGTAATTTTTAAAAATTGCTCTTTCAATAAAATTGTAAATATTAAAATATTATTTGTCTTTATTAAAATATATTAAAATTAAATTAGAAAACTGATTGTTTCTATCCTTCTATCTCTAATCATACTTTGTATGTGAAAATTTACTGTTTACATGATTTTAAATACCCATGGGATGAGGAGAACCTCGTAATTAATACGCGAGGGAATATTCGGTGGTGAGAAACGATTATTGGAACTCAACCCCGTAGGCCTAGAATGAATTGTGGGTAATGTTACGGGGGGACAGATCGAGGAGAGAAAGGCCGGTTTTCTTCTGAAGCGCGTTTTAGCAAGCAGCAGAACCAGGCAGTCAGCCATAAGCCCCGCATCATGGCCGTCGACTCACCGTTATGTGCCGAGCATCGGTGAAGCCCTCGTGCCCCCTATACAAAAGAGAGAGGCCCGACCCCCTC
>NW_006263529.1:199745-203451 GCF_000469605.1 Apis dorsata | reverse complement strand
CTCGGGCGCTTGAAATTCAACCCCGGCACTGTCGGTCGGTGCAGGGTTGCCAGATCATATTGCGAACGCGACGTTGCAACGCGCCGTTATCGATGCTTACCGCACACCCGGACAATCACCTAACCTCAAATTCAGCTGTAGAACGAGTGTAGCTCACTTCTGTTATCAACAACGTCAAGCTTCAGAATACCCTTGTCTAAATTGAATAAGTGGTTTTCAAAAGCGCCGCGAACTATGTATTTTTGAATATATTTTCTTTTATTTGTTTGTTATTTCTTTTTTATTTAATTGAATATTCGTCGTTTACTAATAGCTGCTCCTATTATTAAAATATTTTATATTATAGTGTGTGAAAGTATTAAAAAAAAATGAATAAAGTAAAATGAAAATTATTTTATGATAGAATTATTGTATATTTAAAGCTATACCAAGATTCCATTGCGAATGCATTATTATAGAACATATGTTTCATAGATTCTACACCTTCTGTTGACACTTCCAAAGAGCGATCCGCTAATTATTTGTCGTCAGCAACAGGTCATACTCTCTTTTCTTGTCTATCCGGAAGTCTGTGCACATATAGAATAATAATATAGTGTCTTATAGAATAATAAATAACATCATGTATGTAAATTATATGTATGTAATATTATATTTTTATTTTTCATAGAGAATTTTTTTTCCCAAATTTTATTATTTAATGAATAAATATATTAGTTTTATGTATAAATTATTGAAAAAATAATAATAATTTACGATTGTTAAATATTTATCAATAAAATATAATATAAATATAAAATGATTTTTCCATGATATTTAAAAAGCCTAAAATTCCATGATATATTTAAACTCATGTGAAATAGGAACAGAATTTTTATCCGACAATCATGACTGGCATGAAATTGTGACTAACAAAAGAGAACAATGGAAAAATGATCGGAAGGTGTAGTCATAACTGCATAGCACCGTGTTGCGGCTCAAAATACGCTTCGTATACGAACTGACTATTGCTTCGTTCGATACGAACACGTGTTCTCGATGCGGCTACTATACGATATTGTCGCAAAATGACATGTGGGCCACGGTGCGGCAGAATGTGCGCGGACGAAGCATAAGGTCTGACAGTCGAGGGACGGGCATGGAGCTCCGCTTTATCGTGAGCCAATCCGAGAGCTCTGACCTTGAGTAACTCTAGAGAGAGAGATATATTTAGCTGTGAGCAGTTCGAGGTGCTGCTAGCTAGCTCTCCCTTACACTCTAAAGTCTCTCTTTAGAGTAGATACTCGCAGCGGTGGATTATAACGAGGGAGTTTCGTCAAGGGAAACTCCAGACATAGAGTTGTCCTTCCATATCTTTTTGATAGATTAGAATTCAAAATTATTACAATTATGAAAAGAAAAAGATATTAAAAATAAAAAGTTTAAAAAAATTGATTTTCTTTTGTATTTTATTCAAAGTTCACAAAATTTTTTAAAGTGATTGAAATAAATGATGTCAAATTGTTACCTAATATTAAAATTTTTTATCTGTTAAAGAAAATCCTTAAAATGGTATTTATCGTCTTTGATGTTAAATAAAAAAAATGCATTACAATTTTTTAATGAAAAATCTTTCTTCCTATGAACAAAACAGTTCAAAGTTCCTATAAAAATTAAAATTCTTTCGAGATAATTTTTCCTATGAATTGCGACAAACATAGATTTCTATTTTTTAAATCTCTTTTTTTTTTTGATTTCTTATATAAATATTTGCAAATGTTTAGTTTTTGTTAAGAATTTTCTTTTCAAAATAATTTTAAATATTTTCTACTCTTTGTAGGTTGTTATTACAGGATTATCTACTTACTAACAAGGATGTTGCGCGTGAGCAACTTTAAGAAGGGCGATGAAAGTAGGTCTCTGCAATAATTCACCATTTTTTCAAATTCCATTTTCTGTTATATCTTTGATTAATATATTGATTCATCTAAAATATAATTTGCAATTATTCTAATGATTTTGTCTATTTTATTTTATACATTTAAGTAATATTTCAAACTAAAATATGAAATTAAAAATTCCCTGAAACACACGTGGATTTTAAAATAGTTTTAAATAATATATTGATTATTACCGATGTTTTGTCGTTTTCAGGGACATTTGATTATTTTGGAATGTTGTATCGTGAACAGCTAGGTGATGATGATGAGTTTAAAACCAGTTCTCCTTGGATGCTTTGAGGGGCCAAGAGTTTCATGAGATATTCAGGATTACTCGCCCCCGTTTCCGTGAATCTTTGGAGCGTTATGAGACAATTAGACAATTCCAAATTATAGCTTACTTCCGACAACTATCTCCGTTGTTCATCTATGAACTTTCCTGCAATTTGGAAGCAATTACATGTAAAAAAAAGTTATAAACTATATATGATATGTTATTTGTTATAAGAAAGGCATAAAATATTATCATTATTATATAAATATTATAAAATATAATTTTTTTACTATTTATACTATATTATTATTATATACTGTAAAATAAAAGTTAAACTATTGAATGAATTGCTTCATAGTACAATTTGTTCAATAGTTCTGTAACACCATCTTGTGAATTATATCTATTTGACATCGAAACATAAATTGAATTGGGAAAATGAAGGACGGATGAACATTGTATTGACTTACAAATTCCATTATATTCTCATATAACATCAATTTCATTATACAATTTAAAATGAATATTGTTTGAAACCGACATAATAACTGTGATATCTCATTGCATTTATACCTGTTTACTCCGAACAAAATACATTTATCAGTTAGTGATAGCGCTATACTTTAGATAGCTTGATTTGCTATCTAAATCTTACAAATTTCTTTCAGAATTTTACTCTTAACAAATAATTTAAAAAAAAACAGCCATTTTTAAAGAGACGTGTACTTACAAATAAAAATATGTATAATCCATCCTTTATTTTTTCCAATTCCTCGAATTAAATAATAAAAATGAGATACATAACAACGGGCAATCGTGGTATTTTCAAAAAATCACGTATGTACACACTTTCTGATTCCAATGCAGATATCGGCTCGTGACATTCGAAAATCCGGCACACAGAGCAACAAGTCCTTCGGTGCAAGATCGATCCATCCGATCGATCAGAGTGGCGCGTGGCAATGCCACTTCGAATTTCCACGAGATCTATTTACACGGAACACCAATAGTTCGATGCGCAACAGGCGAACCGAGATTTCACTCTCTTACAAGAGAGTACGACACACACACATATATATATATGTATATATATATATATATATGTATATGTACATGTATATATACACACATATATAACGAGAGAAAGAGAAAGAGAGAAAGGGGGTAGGAGTCAGAGAGCGAGAGAACAGGTTGGAAAAAGAAGTGAGACGGGAGAAACGAGAGTGATAGGGGCGAGAAGAGAGTGAGATAGAATGCTCCAGGAATGCTAGAATGAGATGAGATACACAACACAGGAGAGACTGAGGAAGAGGGAGAATTACAAGAGAGCAAGAACAGGAGATCGACAAGAGAGAGGGATAAAGAGGATATGGGACCGAAGAGGAGGCAGAGTGAAAAAGATAGAGAGTGAGAAAGGCTACAAGTCTGTGCGGTATTCCTTTCAGTGTGATTGTCATTCATGCATTGTGAATCAGGGACTTTATTTTTAGAAGCGACTGAATGAAAGTGGAGT
>NW_006263529.1:177267-199545 GCF_000469605.1 Apis dorsata | reverse complement strand
GGAGGAGGAGGTGGTGGAAGAGGTGGAGGAGGAGGAGGAACGACGAAGAGGAGGAGAATGAGGAAGAGAAGTACGCGATAGAGGGAAGGGGTGCAAGAGAAAGAAAGACAGCCCATCGACGAGAAAGAGGGCGAGGGAGGGAATGAGGAAGACGTTCCACCGATCTGCGAGTAAATCGTACTACGTCCTCACACGTGCTTGCTCTCCCTCCTCCGTCACCCTTTTCCCCCTTTTCGCCACTACCACTACGATCACCACCACCCTCAGTCAACGACACAAACTACGGGACACGCGAACGCAGAAAGCACACGCACGTGCCCACTCGGACGCGGATGTCGTTTACCTATACCCCTATGAATCGTGACGGAGAATCGGTAGAGATGGAGAGTGGCGAGATGGAACGTTGAAAAGCATGTACAGTTGTTGGAAAGAATCCAGAAGGGATTATAAAATCAGCTGATTAATATTGATACATTTGCATCATGATTATTTAAAGAAGAATTTTCTAATCTCTATCAGATTTGCAAAGAATACAAAGCTCTGATACTCTTTAATAGTATGATTTGTTTTAATAATAATAATAGTAATATTGTATAAGATCTTTGTATGATCTTTTATTAAGAAAACAAATGAATTCCACATTGCAATATTCAATTATAATTGAAAATTTCACCTTTAATTTAATATTTTACTATAAGAATCCTATTTTTTTATAATACTTATCAATAAATTCCTCTAAAACTATAGAAATCATGCACTAAAACGTGAAATCTCTTAGTTTGAAATAGAGATAATTCAATATATTCTATAATATCTGGTTTTGACAGTATCATAACATCAAAAACGCCTAACACATAACAGGGTTAAATTTCCAGACATCCCATAGATCATAAAACAAAACAAAACCGTCCTTCCGTAATGTATCATTCATTGTGATATATCTCAATGAAAGCTTTCGAAAATTGGGTCTCGCAAGGAGATTCAGAAGATAAAGAGGCAGACAGACGAAATAACTGACGAGGTCACGGCTGACGAAAGTGAGACAAGGAAAGAGATGCCCGCACATACACACATACATGTATACAGCGACGGCGTGCGTAAGCAACGATCCAATAAATAGTAGGATCATTGACACCGTCCGCGTGGCTGGGCTTCAACCGACGCGTACTACGATGTTTACAGTTTAATTCGAGATACTCGAAATGTCACGTGCGCACGTTAGGCGTACTATTCACGATAAACGTGAGTCTTTCCGCCCGGAGGAGAGGGAACGAGAGCGGGTCTTGAGGGGATAGAAGGGGCAGATGATTTGACAAATTGCTCGTGAAATGAGTCACTGAGAACGCCTTGCGTTCATTCGTGTATTCTCTTTAGGATGTTTCTCTTCTCTCTCGTAGCTCAGTCGTGATACATACATGTATATATATAATATACTCAAGGTCCACCAGCTACATACAACATTCCCGTTATCTGAATTGGATTATCAAACTGCGTGCAGCCTTGACCCAGGACAAACTCTTATCTCGTATGTATGTAAACAGAACGGCATGCATTCGATTTGCGTCACATATCCTGCACAGTGCCTCGAACCTGGCCTGTATTGCAATGCGTCTGCACGTGATGGGATTCGATGATGTTCTTCTGTTTCGATAATGTAACTTGTTTCTCCAAAGAATTTCTAGATGAATGAAATGTTCGTGGATTAACAAGAATATAAAATAAAAATTTAAAATAAATCCTGATTTTCTGAATTATATTTGATAAATTGAATTAAGATATATTTAATTGAAGAATAAGAATTGATAGTGAAATGAAAATTCTTGATTCTATAAAAAAAAAATTAAATAAAAATTAAGTAAATTTTTATTAAATTTAATTTTTCTTAGATAAAGAAAAAAATAATAGTAATAAATGCAAGCTGTTTCAAGCAACGTGTGAATGAACTAGGGTTAGTTATCGGTATGCATGTAGATAAGAGTTTTCATGAATGGACGCTTATTTTTTTTCCTTGCCGTAATGCCATCGTGCTTACGTGAATGGATGCGATGTTAATTGTCCATGCACTTTTACGAGATGAAACTCGGTTGATCCCAATATGAATAGGTGAATATTGAAGTGTGTGGTAAAAAAAACTAAAAAAAAAAAAGAAAAGAGCTTAGAAATATTAAGATTATATTAAACTAAAATGCAATTTAAAAATTTATAAAAAATTAAATTTAGCAATAATTTAAATATAATGATTTATAAAGTTAGAAATTAAATAACTAAATAAATATTATTGTTAGATAATCCAATTTAAAAATTGGAACAAAAAGATTCAAAAAAATAAAATATTATAAAATATTTATAACATTATTTTCATGATTGTATAATAGTTACTATAATCATTATAATTATCTAATCGTTTATCCTCTTCTTAAATATTCATGCAATCGTTATTTAATTCCATTCAAAATCTGAAAACATTGAATATTGAGTTTCATTTATAATATAATAGCTATATATGTATTTTTTTTAGAAATTTTTTTAGAATAAAGATCGAAAGCATTTGTGAAATTTGAGCGTAATATACATAATATAACAATGATATTAAAATATAAATATTTGTTTCGTTTAAAATAATTTAATTTTTATGATAGTAAAAAAAAAATGATTTTAGATTCATGATGATTCATCTGGCAAATATATATTTTTTATATTCAATGCATTCGAATATTCATTTGTTTATATAAATAAAATATAAAATTAGAAAGATTTTTAATCTTTAATATGCTTATTCATCAAAATTTTTATGTAATAATATTCCAATGCACCACTACTACTTACAATATTCCATCATATTAGTAAATATAAAAATTTTGAGATCAATGTAATGTATTTATTATTTATGTTTATCAAAATTGAAAAATTCAATTATAACTCGAATCATTGATTTAATGATTAATGATACATAATGTAAAAATATACTACAATCTAAACGCAGTGTGGATGAATGTCTGAATCATTGGTTAGAACTCGTTAAGCAAGATTGCAAGATAGTCAAGAAGCGATGTTTGCCCAGAAGAGAGACTGAAATTGAGATGAGCATAAGATCAAGTTGCATATCTCGTATTCCGGATTCTGATTTCTCTACAAGCGAACAAGTAAGATTTCAAATAAAATCTCATTGACCACGAGGCGAAATGTTATCTTTTATATACTAGAATTACGCATTTGGGAGAAGTTAGACTGTAGCGATGATAAGATAACACGTTCTCGATTGGTTCGTTAATATGTTTCCAACACCTAAAAGTATTTAATAATATTCATTATAATGATAGAAATAATTTATTTTTCTTAGTAACAAACAATCAATTTTAAAAACAATTCATACTTATAAATACGTTTTTGATTATCTATTTGAAAAAGTGATTGTTTCATCAGCAAGTTTACTATCATTGAATATAGCAATGAATATAGATAATTTGAATTCATATATTTCAAAATATATTTATCTTTATTTAAATTACTTTTAATTTCAATATTAAAATATCTTTTTTCATCTGTACATAGTATTAATTCTTTGTTTTTAATGTTACATTATTCTAACATTTTAATATTTTATTTATTTTATTATTTTTTTATAATTATTTATTATCAAATTCTATATTGTTTTTGATAATAATAATTCAATAACAGTGATCAGAGTGAATACTTTAACTAACATTCTATTAATTACCAGCAATGATATAAATTGCCAATGTAATTAATTATTAAATATGATCTTTTACCCCTACTTTGTACTTTCCTATTTTGTCCACACTTGAAACACGATCATTCCATTTCAATACCAATCTTAACAACGTATTAAAAGCTGGACATCAACTGCGTTATCCGCAGGCGCGTGGAGATGAATTGATTTTTAAAATCGGCTCGCTCGACATCTCGACGACTCGTCCGTGAAGATATTGCCTTCATGCTGATCACGAGTCACCAATAACATTCGTCAGCGATAAATCGACGTTGTGCAACCATATCGTTCCATACATCATGAAAACAAATCGCTGACGTTTGACACTGAACTCTTTCGACGACATGTGTCGACGTATGTACTATTATCGTGTGTCCTGATGACAGATTCCTTTGTGATGAACGTCTTCGATTCGCATGTTGCCCAAATAGCCGAAATAAAATTAACCCCTTGAGGGATGCGGTATTCGGTGCAGCCGTCTGAAAAAATTCACCGTGGAAAGGGGGTTGAGCAAACAAAGTTAAGTGCAACAAAGGAAACATACGTGAAGATTCATGTATGGAAGTTCTATTAAAAATTTTAATTGCATAATAGTGTATTTTCTTTCAAGATTCATAGTTCTGTTCATGAAAATAGGAAGAAGCTAATATCACTTAAGATTTCTTATGTTGTATTTTCTATTTTTCTAATTGATATTCAAGTTAATATTGAAAATTAAAATGTAATTGTAAGATATTTTCTAATAACATTTTCTTGTATTCGATATATACTTTTCGACCAATAAAAAATTCATGTTTTTATATAATTAAATAGCTTAGTTTCAAAAGAAAGTTTTAATTATATACATTTTATGCAGGCAATTACAATTACGGTCTTTTAGACTTTTTACATAATACATAATTCTTACACGTCAGTTGACGTCATTTTACGCAATGATGGATATGAATCATTATCGACACATGCTATAGGTTATTTCAAATATCACTATTATGTTTCATTCACAAATTTCTCAACAAATATATTTTTCCACTTTCAAGAAAGAAATTACATAAGTATATATTTTAAAATTTAATTGAAAATTTATGGCAGAAACTATATATACTAATTATAGATAATTACATAGATAATTTTCTGTCACATTTTAAAAGTTTCATTTAACTTTCTAAATGCAATAATAAGAAAATAATAAAAATATATATTATATAATTAAATCCATGCAATAATATTAATATGTTTAAAATTATGTTTAAAATTAAAAGGAAATTAAATGCACTATTGATATATTGATCGTCAAATTTAAAAATAAAAAGAGTCAGGATCAAAATATAAAAATTTGTGAAGCAATTAATGTAATGATAAAATTGAATGAAATATAAAAAAATTAACATGGTAATTGACGAATCGCTAAACGAATGAGTTCAGTCAAATCATTTCTTTTTACTTTTTACGTACAAATTGTAAACTTTATCATATCCGATTAATCTATAGTTATAGATTTGACTTATAGTGATTTGAATACTACCTTGGATATTGTCAATCTCGGTCGGTAATTACGAAAGTCAATTTTGCAGGTTCACTCTTCTCTTATCTACCCGACCTCTTCGAGTGGAAGTCAAGTATATTATCTCTCATTATTGTTGAGTTTTGCTGCAGCATTGAAGACAACTAAAGGATTACATTTTGCATGATAATACAAAACAAAATGTATTTAAAAAAATAAATATTTGTAGCAATTGTAATCATATATAACAAACATTTAAAGAATATAAAAATATCAAGATATACGAAAATATATTCCACTTATAACATACATACAATACAAAATATTATGTATATACGTACTAAATAGTAGTAATTATTAAAAAAAGATTTAGTGTGGAATATTTAATTTCTATATTATATCGAAACTTTCTTACAATAACAAAAATTCTACATCAATGCGCATGCGCATTAAAACGAAACTAATTTTTTAAATATTTATTAATATATATAAGATTTTATATTTAATTTTCTTTTTTAATCGATTTTTCTTTATAATCTATCGTTATTTCTATAAAATTATTTCTGAAATATATAAAAATATTAAGTAAATAAGTTTGATAACTTTTTGTGATCGTAAATGTTTCACCGTATTACTGTTCCTTCGTAGACTATCATAGTTCTGTGCCAACGCAGCACACGTAAGTAAGTACGTACTTACGTACATACGTATCAGTGGATATACTGAGATCAGACTATGGATTATAATCTCGCTCTCTCTACAAGGATGCCATGCTCCGCGGTTTGCGCTAATGAACCAGCAAGCCTTTATGATGGTTTTATTCTCTTACGTCACCAGATTCATCGGTATGGCCTCGGTTCGCACGTAACGCCGGACCTCTGGCGGCTTGTTCTGGAAGCAGGCCAGCTAGGACGCGCCAAGCTAACGAGTTTTTTTCCGGTGATAAAGGCTGACGTAAAAGTTACCCGGAAAATGGTAGGAAAATCATCGCGTTCTATAGCAAAAGCTCTCTTTAAACATTTAAAACCTCTACACTTTGAACTTTACCGCTTGCTTTTTTGAACGCTTTTCCTAGGAATATGCTATGCAATATATAACCAAACTCTAAGAGGAATAATATTTTTCCTTAAATTCTTTTAAAAATATATAATTTTATTGTAATACATTAAAAAATATAAAAAAAATTAATTAATAAGAAATGGTGAAAATGATTATTTATATAATATATTTGAACTAATTTAAGGAATTGATCAATTTTTTTTTAGATTCAAAATTATTAAATTTTCTTCAATCAATCTTATTATAATAAATAATAAAATATCTTATTATAATAAATAATAAAATAATAAATATGATTTTAGCAATATTATCTTACCTGTTCAGCGAGAATTGCATAAAGTTCTTTAGGGTTTCCCGTATCCTTTTTGCACCTGCCGGATCCATTCTGGCTCCGCAGGTGCTTAGGAAAGTGCAGGACGTGATCACTCACACTCTTATGTTCGCAAATGCTGTTCCTTCTCTACACTTAAATATTATCTTCTTATTACTTATATGTCTATATGAAGCACACCTGTCGCTTTTACTTCTATTATTTTTATAAAAAAATTTTCCATAAAACAAAGTTTTATGGAAAATCTTATTACATATTCTTACTATACATATTCTATAATCTTACTACATATTTTTATAGAATATTATCAAATCACAGAACGATTAAAGTAAAAAAACTCTTGAAATTTTTTTTAGTTTCTCGAAGATAACCTAACTCTTCTTTCACGAAAATGAAATGGAATTATACTTCAAAGCTTTTAAGTTAGCGTTCAATTTAAAAATTTTTTTATATATTATTAACAGAATTTATAGTTTTCTATAAGCATAAAGTAAAAGATAACCTAATTTAGATTTAAAACTATTTTTTTATGAATCGAATATATCAATGCGATTGGAACTTCACTTTAATCGTAACTATTTTAAAATTTTGTTGAAATATATAATAATTTTTTATATAACTTTTTATAATCACATTGAAAAATCGTATTTATTCTCTTGTAAAATTAAATATACTACACATATAATATAAATGTATCAGTTTGTTAAATACATTTTTGACAATGAAAAGACAGCGTTCAAATTGAAGGTAGAAATCATCGATGCGTAACTAACTATCCGAACTTCCCTCCAATAACAAAAACACCTGTTACTCTGTTACAGAGCCCGCAAACACGAGATATTCTATTCATTTTCATATGGGATCTAAGTTATTCATCGTCTACTGTAATATACAGTTTTCTACATTACCGGAAATATTAACTTGCAAAGATGGCAGCACTTACCAAAAGTCGAATTTCTATAATAAATGATCGATAATTAAACTTCTATTCTTTAATTGATATAAATTTTATTATTTTATGTTATTAAATTTTATTTGCAAATTAAAATTGTTAAAATAAATTATTAAACTAATATTTTTATATATTTCTATATAAAATTTTAATAGACTATTAAAAAAATAGAACATATAAATATATATATTTATTATTATTGTTGTTATATGTTACATATTTTATATAATATGATAAATAAGACATAATAAAATTATGTCATATTTAATATAAAAATATAAAAGACTTGAAAAAATATAAAATACATTTTTTATCAGATTTTAAATTTTTTGACCTTTAATATTTTTTGTTATTTGATTGAACAATCAATTTTCTAATTTTAAATAGTGTAATTATAAATATAAATAATTGATGACTTGATATTTAAAATGATGAATATTGATAATTACGAAATGATAACAATATTTACCAATAGAACGTTCGATGGACAATGTAACATGTAGTGTGTGTCAGATGATGGTGCGTCAGAGGATGACGTCAGCTATGATCTTGACGCGGATTTACAGTATCATTTTCATCGATTGGTTTATGAACTTTTTTTTTTTTTTTTTTTCTTTTTTTTCTTGCTCTTTCTATCTTTGACGTATACTCAATACTTTCATACTTTCATCTTACATATAATAAATATTAATTGATTCATTGGAATACATTTAAAAAGATATTTTTTCAATCCATTAAAGTGCGCATCTATTTTTAATTTCAATTTTATTTTTAGTTGAAATTTAATGTTTCATTAGTTTAAATTTAATGTTTTTTTATACTGATGCTTATAAAATAATTGTTATAAAATAAAGATTATATTATTCTAGTTTAGTTTTAATTAATAAATATAAATAATAAAATATAATAAATATTAGAAAAAAAAATACAAATTATACTTAACGATTTTATTGTCATTTTCAATTTTTTTTTAAAAGAATAGCTAAAAGAACAGGACCTTCAATATCAAAAACACGACGAACATACAAATGCCTTATTATGTCTGGTTAGCGCTCGCAGTTAAACTATTGAATATGTGACTGGATTCCATTCCACAATTTCGTAAACTTTTTAAAAAATTTAATAATTGAAATTTTTATAATATTCTTTTATTTTTAGTATCCCATTATAAAATATTCAATATTATAAAATATAAATAAAATATTTAAATTATTTAAATGCACTTTAATTTTATTAATATAAAATGCATTTTTGAAAATTCTTCATCGTGTATAATAATATAAAGTAAAACAGATATATTATATGCCCTCTTATTCTCATAGCTAGTAATCGATCAAAAATGGTAAATCATTGACATGCGCTCAAACATCTTGTAGAAAATTTAATCTTATTCTTATATCTTTCTGATATTTTCATTGTGAAAATGTTTTTTCATCAACGTCGCTGATCAGAAAGCGCGTTCACCTCGTGGACGAGGATGCAAAATGAACCAATGTAAATTTAGAACCGCCTTCTTTCTTCGTTTCGTAATAGGTTAAAAGATGAAACGTTTCACCGTGAATAAACTACTAACGTTTTTTTCCTTTTTGTCTTATTATATAAAAACATAGAAAATCCACAAAATTTAGCAAATTTTTTTAACACGATCATCTATAAAATAAAAGAAAACTTATCAATTTTTTAAATTTTTCTCAAAAAATTCAATAAAGACTAGTTTGATCAAGATCAAGGCAATCATAGTATTGCTCTAATATAAAAAAATCCGAATTGCTTGACGAGTCGGTTGAAATCACACGACTGGACCTCGGAGACCTGGACGTCGAGGCTGAAAACCTTGGAGCTCAGGGCCATTGTCGGGTGGGGCCTTTACCTCTCTTCCCTTTCCCTTTGATAGGTACGGGAGCCTTTCATCTCCTGGAACATGCCGGAGAGAAGAACTTCTGTGTGCACGAGAGCCTATGTCTTCAACATTGTTAAAGGGGGATACGAACACAGGAAGATGAGCTATGGTAGCATCGTCTTCAGACAAGAACCGAAATTGCATTTTCACTAAAGCTCGTCCTCAAATATGAACAAACCTTTCTTATTCTTCATTTTTTCTACTTATTTTTTATTTCTTTTTATGTTTCTTATCTCATTTCATTTCTCTACTCGTCTTTTTTACCATGCTTGTCTTTAATCTTGTTTTCGAAGAGTCCTTTTCTTCTTCTAATCCTTTCGTTCTCTTGTTTGCAGCTTGTATTCTTCGAGAAACAGCTAGGATCATGCGAATGATTTTGAATTCAAGGTTAATTCGACAATTTAAAGACTTATTCTTTCTATGAGAATGAAATATTAAAAATCATCTATCTTAAATAAATATAATTAAAATATTTATTATTGATTTTTCTTAATTTATTAATTAATATGATCTTTAATATAGATGAAATTTATTTAACTGCACAATATCACAATTAGTTGATTTAATTGTTCTTTAATAAGCTCGCTTATTTAATATATCAATCTTTATTAGATAATATAATGATTATAATGAAAATGGCAAATTAAAGATTATTTATTAAAATTAATAAAATAATTTTTTAAAATCACCGGAAACCTTAATAAAAGTTTGAATATTATTTAAATTCTATTAATCGGATTTTAACATATACAATTTATACTTTTCGCATTAGAAACCTTTCCTATGCAAAATCTTTTTATTTCTATCCTTGATTCAATGTGAAATTTTTTATTATAAAAGATTACTTTAAATTCACATCATATGTGTAATTTGTAATCTGCTTAAAAAGATTAATTAAAAATTTGACAATTTAATCATCTAAAAGCTTATTGTATAATCAATTTCATATAAATTATAAATTAAATTTCAAATATAATAAATTATTAGAATAATAATAAAATAATTAATTTTAGAATTATAATAAAATTGATCTTCTCAATTTTCCTTATACATGTTATTTGATGTATGATTTTTTAACGTACCTTACTTTGTTTTACAAAAGAACTTATTATTATAAAGAAACAAGCAAAACGAAATCACGTTCGTTATTGGAAATAAAGGCTAGGACTAGCTTGATTAAATGGCGTGCGAATGTCTTGGAAACTTTCATTGAATGTGGGCGGAAGCATGCATTTGTGATGCCCGTAAATCTTGAACAGGAAGCGAACGCGCGCGTATTCATGAATTTGCCACTGCCTTTCCATAAAAATTCTGATCACGCTGCTACAGCCCAAAATTCAATTGAATAAATATAATCTTAATTATTTGTTTTTATTCCTCAAACACAAAATTTTCCTTTGCACCAGCAATTTTTTATTTTTAATTCCGATTAAACATTAATTTGTTTTAAATTACAAAACAGTTTTCAGACAATTTAACACAATAACTTTTCATTCTTTTTATTCCATTAGGTTATACACAAAATAATTCTTTAAAATTAATTTTGATCAATAAATTTTAATATATTGAAAATATATTTCATTTTTTTATTGCACTAAAAAAAAAATTAACTTTTAATATTTATATTCTATGTTATAATCTATTTCTCAATTATTTTTTAAATTATTAATATCAATATTAATATAGATAAATTATTAACCTATCATTATTAACTATTAGTAATTCTTTTTACCTTTTTAATGAAAGATATCTTTTTAATGATCGATGATGCGTATTATCTAGAACAAAATTAATGGAAATATTACCATCAAGATCCCTCGACGTGTAAATTGCACTTGGTAGCTACGTTTAATTGGAAGACCGTTTGCAAGATGGTACAATCCGGCCTCGCTTTCATCGTTGCAGTCGCACAAAGGTAATTCAATTTCCGCGCTAACGCGCACAACCATGTATATCGTTGCGCATGAGTGTGATTACTTTCCTAAAAACATCAGTCCTTACAAACAACTAAGCAATAACCTAAATAAACAAATATATTCGCATGACGAGTCTTACATAAGAGTTTGGTATACAGTAACGAGTTGACATTATTCGCGTGACAAACTGTTCTTGACAAGAATTTACAGAAAATTTACAGGAAATTTTGATTTGATTATATGTATTTGCTATGATTGTTTTGAGAAAAAAAAAATATATATATTTTTATCGCTTTATAAATGCAATCGAAAATTGAATTGAATTATTGAATTTTTTATATATATAAATTTTGAAAATGATTTTGTTCATAATTTTTAAGATGAAATTTTGCTTTTTTCTAAATGATTCTTTTCAAATTTTTATTGAAAAAGAAATAAATAATAAAATCTTCATAACACTTTTTTAACATCATTAATAAAGTAAGCTTTATTAAACCACTTAACGATATCTATATATAACGAAGAATTATTGATTAGTATAGTTAAACAAATTTTTCTTTGCATTAATCACTTCTACTATAATAAACAATCAAACTGAATCAAATATCTTCATGATTATATTTTTTATTTTTTTTATATGTTTTCAAAACAAATTTGCCCTCAGCAGAGATAATAATAATTGGATGCATTGATCCGTTGCTTAGTTGAATGTATATAGATAAAGTGAAAACGTAACGAGATATATCTTATATATTATATATAAATCGAACAGTAATTTTCAGTATGTGAATTTTGTCAAAATATACAATTATTTCCTATATAATTTGATTTGTAGGTTATGATTTTTAGATTTTTTAAGTGTTGTATTGTTTGTAACAATAAGAAAATTTTTAATACTGATTTGTTTTTACTATTGTTTATAATTAATTTATGTGTTCAACAATAATGATTATAATGCAAAATATTTATTCATTATATAATCAATATTCTATTTTTAACTATTTCTAATAAAAATTTTTATGCAAAAATTAAACTATATTAACAAATGAATTATATTCACAAAATTTCTATATAATAAACTATTTGAATAATATAAAATCAATTCTTATTTTTTTGCTTACAAAATTACATTTATGATAATAATTATAATAATCGAATGCGAAAAATACTTTTATTTGGTAATTATTAGATGTTTGATATCCATTATTCAATCGCAATTTACTCTACAGAACAGGAAATGACAGAAAATGGAAAATGCGCAGTACCTTATTATTCACCTTGATTTCTGATTCTTCTATAATATTTGTGAAAATTTATACTATTTGTAAGAAATCTCTTATATTAAAAAAGAATATTTTCCAATATTTAATCGTTAAGAAATATGTCAAATTTATCTTCATTTCAATTTTAATTATTTATTTTTATTTAAATCGTAAGATAAAAATACACACATACATAACATTTAATTTAATTTTAAATAAAAATTAAAAGAATAAAAATATATTCATCAAAAAATTGAAATGATACATAAATGCAAATATCTTTGCAAGTCACAACATGGATATGTATTCTGACGATCTCATAAAATATAAAATGGTGGTGGAGCAGTCGACGCAGCATTCTTAAAACACGCATGCGCGCGCCTGCGCCACAGAAAAGTAGTACGCTGGACTTTTCATTTCACGGAATCGTGCACGTCTTTTCATGGCATACAAAATTTTGCAACGAATGTGAACAGGTCGTTTAACTTGAATTTCAAATTCGTAATTATTCACTTGATATCTAGATAAATTGAACATATTTATATTCTGTGAACAGAATTCATACGTCGAGGTGCGCAGTGATCAGTGCGCATTGTCAGCCTGAAACACAGTGAGCAGATCAGTGGGAGAGTCGAGTGTAATGTCTGATAAGACAAGCGATGGACAACCGTGAGAGTGCATGATCGTATTTTCAATTTTGACAGTTCAACGGAGAAGTGACTGAAAAGATATTAAGTATTCATGAAAAGCATTATAGTCACACTTAATATGTATGATTTAATGTGCCATTAATCAAGATAGTCTAACGAAAGACTAATTCAGAAAATCGCACGAACAGAAAAAAAGCACGAGTGGTCAGTGTGTGTGCGCGTTGTTGAGCACTACGTGTCTTTTGTTGGAATAGACATACTATATAACAAACAAGTTTGTCTTTATTAAAAGAAATAAAATAAAATAATTTGATATCTGTCTTAAGTTTTTCCATTAACAAACAAAGGCTGATTCTGGTGTTGCCTTTAAGGACTAGATATAACACTGCCTCTCTTTTTCCCTCTCTTTCGTTCTTGTTCTTGAGGACGAGGAAGAAGAATGGAGGCGATAGCAAAGCACGATTTTACAGCGACGGCCGAAGATGAGCTTAGTTTTCGAAGAAGCCAAATCTTAAAGGTTTGTATATTATATAAAATAATGTGAAAATTATCTCTAAATCATAAAAATACTAATATTTATTCACTGATACTTTTATCAAAGAGAACTTACCGATCCCGAACTTTCTGAACTGCTTTCGTTACAATCGTAAATCTACATAATATGTCTTGAGGATATTTGCGATAATATACAAATTTATAAATTAATTATCATTATTATCTTCTTATTTTGTTAATAATTAAAAACAAATTATATTAATATTATTAATTAATTAACAAATATATTCACACATTTAATATTCATTTATTCCTATACATTTGTTTTATACAAATACATAATACAAAATTTAATATTTAATATTTTTATGATAATAAATTTTCTTGCTTTTTCTTCCGTTATCTGATGATTCATAATACAAATTGTTATTTGAAAGATATTTATAAATAATTTATTCATTACTTAGTTTTTATAAAATTAAATAAAAACAAATATAATTTATGCATATGGTTTTATTATTAATAATAAAAAAATATTTGATTTTTCTGAGTATATTTTTTTTTATAACAAAAATTTAAATAACTTTGAGAAAGAAATTAAAGATTATAATAATTAAAATAGAAATTAAAAATTAAAATTTATTTTCTTTGTATATAAAAATTTTTATTAATAAATTATTAATAAATAATTAAGTATATAATTTTTTTTTATAGATTCTGAATATGGAGGATGATATGAATTGGTACAGAGCTGAATTAGATTCCAGAGAAGGACTCATTCCAAGTAATTATATAGAGATGAAAAATCATGAGTGGGTATTTTTATAAATTTTTTTTATTAAACATTCATGTAAACATTATTATAAACATTATTGTATATATATAGAATCTAATCTAAATGTATTTTATATTTGTTTTATTTAGTTGGTATTATGGAAGGATAACTAGAGCAGATGCAGAAAGATTATTAATGAACAAACATGAAGGCGCCTTTCTTATTAGAATCAGTGAAAGTTCTCCTGGTGATTTCTCTTTATCTGTGAAGTTAGTATAAAAAATTTTTAAAACTTTATTGATATAAATATTATATTGAATTATTTGAATAAATTCTTAATGATTTTTTATAGATGTTCAGATGGTGTACAACATTTCAAAGTATTAAGAGATGCTCAAGGTAAATTTTTCCTCTGGGTGGTCAAATTTAACAGTCTTAATGAATTAGTAGAATATCACCGTACTGCATCTGTATCTCGTTCACAAGATGTTAAACTGAGAGATATGGTACCAGAAGAAGTAATTATCTTTTATATAATAAACAAAGCATGAAATAAAAAAAAATTATTGATTTTATAATGTAAGATTATATATTGTTTCAGTGTTTAGTGCAAGCATTATATGATTTCCAACCTCAAGAACCTGGTGAACTTGAATTCAAACGAGGTGATGTAATTACTGTTACTGATCGCACAGATCAACATTGGTGGCATGGAGAAATTGGTAATAGACGAGGCCTGTTTCCTTCTACATATGTTACTCCATATCACTCCTAGGTAAATATTATTAGTTATTATTAGTTTTAATTAATATATTATTTTTTTATAATTTTTATAAAAAAAATATTATATTTTCTAGGCCTCATGTTGTGCACACAGAGGCCAAAGGCATCGGCCACATTATCCCACCACTATCACGTACAGGATCAGACTTACTGCAGAATTAATCAACAACATTTTACAAACTCCACCTATTGAATGGGCTACCAGGATGTATTGGTGGTCTAGACGTAGAGTTGTTTAAATGAAATCAATATTATCGCCAATATTTTTTATTGGTCTCATTGAAAAAAATTCTTCATATTTAGTAATTTATATAAACAAATGTAGAGTTCCTGATATAGTATATAACAGGGTAGCTTTTTTGTTATTGGATCTATTAGAGGAATTTTTCATTGGGACTAATACTGCTATTCAACATGTTTGATAGATGTGGGTATTGTATAATAGGCACCACATTAAATTATCTTAAATTTAATTTTCATGAATACTCAAGTAGAAAATAGATCTAAGAGATAAATTTACAATATTTAAATATAATAAATGAAATTTTAATGGTGTTTTCTATATCTTGGTAGTCCATTGATGGAGTAATATGTAAAACTTATAATATTACCTATATACGTCAGTAAAGAAAAATATTGATCGTATTAAGAAGAAAGATGCATATTATTTCAAAACAGGTTTATAAACGGGCTGGCATAAACGTTGTATTTTTTAATACGAATTTGTTGTTTGAAGTACGGGGACCTTGGTGATAAAAAGCCTAGTAAGCTATCCATATGCGAGATACAAAAGAACTTTATATAGATATATAGCATTATAACGCGTCGCCTTTTGGCATAAAATGCACACCACATTCTGCCTCTATGTTGTGAATATTTTTACAAATATTTGTGGAAGAAAATATTCTTCCGGCGGTTAAGATACGTCTGATATTATTACATCAGATATACTTGCTGTGTATCATATACATATAGACTTGTACTATTCAGACTGTATGTGGAATAATTATTCTGGCATCTCCTGAGGTAAATCTTTTTATCAAGTATTAGCAAAGGAATAACAGCAGTTTAAATAAGCTGTTTTGCTTTTTGATTTTTCCAATTATATGCAAATAATTGGAAATTTTATTTTTATCATTGCTCTTTATGTTATGAAACAATTTTTTGAAAAATTGTTTTTTCTTCTAAAGATTTTATAATGAAGAAAAATGAACAAAACAAGTTTTATACACAAACGTCATACATACTTATTCATTTCTAATCGACTGATTCATTATTTGTAATATAAGAAATATTAGTAACTGAAAAAATTATAGAATGAAAATAAATATATAAATTTTTGGAAAAATCATTTGAACTCACATTTTTTAATGTTTTTATAATGAAAAATTTATATTTAATTTTTCTGATAAAAAGCAATATTTATGTGTATATATATATATGATTAACAATAACTATACTATGAAAATAGACCACTTTTGAATGAATAGTATGTATAATGTTTTTGTTTTAAAACTTATTGATGTTAATGTGCGGAAATTCATGTATATTTTTTAAATATTTCTTTTTATCTAATTATTTCGATATTCTTGCTTTCTTATTTCCGTGTAAACAATAAGAATATGTAGTCCTATTGTGTAATTATTATTATTCGTTATGTTTACATTTTATTGATAACAATATATTATATTAATTACTCTTGCATGCATTATTTACTTATGCCCATCTACTATAATTATTTTTTTAAATTAAGATTTCATACTTCAGAAGTGATATATTTTAGCTCATGTAACTGCTTTGCAAAATATATAGGCAAGTAATCTTAAATGCTTATGCATGTACTATATTTAAATAGATAAAAATAGAAAGTAAATATTAAAAAATATAAAATCTTTGTTTTTAATATTACAAAATGGTTCTTGTTGTAAACTTTTCTCTTATTAATATGTTAGTTCTTATTGTTAATAATTTTTAAAATTAGTTATACTTTATATGATTCCCCCTTAAAAATAATTTTTATATTGATAAAATTAAAAATTTGTAACAAAATATAAATAATATATAATGTTCGCCTTTCACAAAGTTTTTAAAAAAATATGACATTAATTATTTAAGTTTAAAATCTTTAAAACATAAGATCATGTATTTTATTTTTTGTGTTAATGTTAATGTTATTAAGATTATAAATATAGAATAATTGAATCTTATCAAGAACTCTGAAAAATCACTTTATATTATAAATATATAGCATATAGATTTTCTTGCCTAGTACTTAAAAAAAAATTATTATTGTATTGAATATCTTTTATGGAAGTCTATTTTCTTTTTCATTGTATAATAAGTTTGTGATTATTTTTTTTATGTTTATATGTTGTTTTTTGTATACGATATTTGTTTTTTAATATTCTATATTAAATCATTTATATTAAATGTTGAAAAATTTTTAAAACAGTAATAATTACAGCAATATAAAAAATATACTTGTTATAAATATTGCTTTTACTATATGTATACAATTGCTTAAATAAATTTGGAATTGAGTTGTCATAAGACAACAATATATCATGATACATCTGGACCAAAAAATGTATAATAATGAAAATGTAATAAAATATATATGTTTGAACAAAATTTTGTTTTACCAATTTATTTTATTTATTATATTGTTAAAGGTGTAATCAAATTACACTGCTTACATCTACTTTTTATGTTTAATAAGCTAATTAAAATATTATAAAGAAATGTATTATTGCAAATATAATATCAATCATTATTAACTGCCTAATGTATAAATTGATACTTATTAATTATGTAGTTACAAAATGCAAATATAATAAAATATTATGTGAAAAATGACTTTTATTTTTTTCTTAATATTTCAATTAATATTTAAATTTTTAATAGTTTCTTTATTTTATATAATAATTATAAAAATTATATGATCTAATCTTTACTTATAAAATAATACAACATTAGAAATAAATTGTATTAATATGAAAATATTAACACACAAGTCTATAAGAAATATATCTTCCAGCAGTTTCAGAGGGCCTAATAATTTTTACAACTTGTCCACGTTTTAAACCAAAATAACGTGCCACTGGATCACCAGCTTGTATACGCATTAATTGATTCTCTTTTAATTTATATCTAGTAAGTAATTCCTCTTTCTCATCTGGTGTAAGTACGATATGTTCAGGTACTAATTCATGCTCTGTAATATTAATAAGTAATTCAGATTCTAAAAATTGTTCTAATATATATTTTGGTGCCATATCCACCAATGATTGTTTTGCAGATGGTGTCATCCCTTGCTGTACAACAATAATAGCTCTACAAACAAAATAAAAACTTAAAGTTATCAAGAATTAATGATTTTTAAATTATTATATTATTAAAAATAAATATTCATTTATTATGACAAATTACCTATGAATTTTTTCTTCTTGCATACGTTGACAATAAGTTTTAATGGTTTTAATACCGATTTTTGGTTCATCAGGAAAAAATACAAACAATTGATCTGTTGGATCATCATTATGAGCAACTAAAACTATAAGATCACTACGTGCCGGTCTTTTTTCACTTGGTTTATCTCCAAATTGTTCTTTAAATTGTTCCAGAGTTTGATCCAATTCATCTTGTGTAACCAAATAACCTCGATCATGACATAATTGCATTACTGTTTTCCTTATTCGCCATAATTTATATGTTTCAGCTTCATCATCCATTTTTCAAGAAAATTAAAATTAAAATTAACACTAAATTAAAAAATTATATAAATATTTCCCACTTTTCTTTCGTTTGTTGTTTTTTCTAACTTCTGCAAATAATATGTTTGTAATAGATATAATCTCACTTTTTTAAATTGCACGATTAATATAACTAATGTACGCATGCGTATCATTAAACTGTGAACCAAGCTTTAAGTTAAAGAATAAATTTTATCATTAAAATATATGAAGAATGATTAAAAAGACATTGTTGCGCATCGTAATAATCGTTGCATAATATGTACACAATAGAATAATGATAATATATAACCTTTGTTGAAAACAAAATCATGTAATAATATAATAGTAACAATATTAATAATAATTCCCATGCGTATTATGAAATAATTTTTATATTATAATAGTATTATTATATACTATAGTTAAATTTATATAAACTATATACTATAATATAGTTAATATATTATATATATTAGCTATATATTATATACTAACTAATATTAACTAATAATTAATATATATATATTTTTAGAAACATGTCTTTCTCGATTAAAAGATGGCGATAGCAGTCTTATCCTACTTCTTTCTTCCACTATTTAGTTTCTTTTTTTCTTCATTTGCGGCACTCTGGAATCAATGTTAATATTGCAATTTTTATCATATCACTATATTTTTTTTTGTTTTGTATTTTTTGTTTATATGCATTTCAATGCATTTAATAAAAATTTAATTTATTTATAATTTAATTAAAAAAATGAAATAAATAAGTATGAATTTATATTTTTATATTTGTTTTGTTTTCAATTTTTGATTTCGTTTTTAAAATAGATTTTTTAAAATTTTACATATATTAATACTTTGTATATTTTAAAGAATAATATACATGAATAACTTAATTAATAATAAATATATAAGGTGGTGTATATAGAAACATGAAAATTTGCATTTTTTTTTTTTGATTCAAGAATCTCTTATTCATCAAATATACATCAAATGGTGCATTATGTATTAAGGAGTCGCTTGAATAATAACATAAATCAACTATTCACTCGATTTCACTTTACTGTACTTTTTTTTGTTTTTAAAAAATCAACACTCGTGATTCTCTGATAGATATATTCCTTTCTTGTTTCAACTTATTACATATCTTAAACTACATAGAGAAACGTTTTTTTGTACTTATAATAATATTACATAGTAAACGCACTAAAACAATAAAAATTAGATTCTTAGATGTGTATTTTGGAATTTAAAATATCTTATCTTTCCGATAATGTTGCGATTTTGAAGTCAAAGGGCAGATTTTTTTTATATATATAATATATATATATATATATATTCATGTACATATTTTATTTTTTTTTTAAATAAAATCATTTTAAATCCAATTTAATTTATTTTATTAAAATTTTTCTATGATTTCTATATATTTTGTACGATCTTTTACAAATATTCTCTCTCTTCACAGAAATATAATTAAGAGAAAGAGAATAATAAGAATATTAGAAAGAAAATAAATAGAATATTAAAATATTATAAATATAAAATAATACTTATTAATAAATAATGACATTCTAAAAAAAATAAAACATTAACAACAATTAATAATAATAACATTCCTATATTAGGGAGAAAGAGAGAGAGAATTTATGCTAAATATAATTTAAATAAAAGTTAAAAAACGTTTCAAGTAATCAAATTCATCCATTGGTTTATATCCATTTTTTCTTATAAATTATATACGTTATAATATAATAAATTATAAGTTGATTTATAATTTCAGTGCAATTTTCTCATTTCTATCAATTTGAATTCTTTTAATTATTCGGCAATCTATTAATTTCGAATATTTTATTTGAAAAATAATCCGCGACTGTAATGTTTCATTTATATTACTACTATGCGATATAATTCATGTGATTAATTAATTTATCAATGTACAATGTAGGTACGAAAAGTATACTCACACAATCGTTGCCAATTAACACTGGATATTTTATAAACGAAATTTGTATATATTACATTAAGTATTTATATTTCGTATACATAGTTTAAGGATACAGAAACAATTCGGTTCGTTCAATGATTCATGCCTGACTTGTGTAAAAATTATAAAATAGAAATTTTTCACTCTATTTTTTAATCCTTTCGTTACGATACTCTCGAAATTGAAAGTTAATTTTTGATTTCCAGTTATTTTATTATGTAAACATCTCTTGTAATTTTTAAATAATTATTCCTAGTAACAAAATAAAGAAAAATAAAAATCATTTTATATTATGGGAAATATATATGTGCTTTTATGTAACGAAAGGATTAATATCAATCTTGTTTCAATATTTTTTCATTCACTGCATTATTCCACTCCTAAAACTATAACGCTTTAATAGATTTAAATAAAAATGTGTTAATATTTCAACGATAATAAATATTTTAATTATAATTCTAACAAACTAAAATATTTAAAGATTAAACTTTAATTTAAATTTTTTAATTTTAACTTAAACTGCAAATTAATTACTATGACGAAGAATATCGATTTATAGGAGGGCGAATTTACTGTGTCAAATTACCGCCAATAGCTGTCTGGCAAATTTCAATATTATCGAAGTATTTCTTCATTTAAATTACCATTTTACAATTTCATAGCAACTAATTCTAAATTATCTTCATTTTCATTGTACTTTTTCTCTTGCCTTCAACTATTGGCAAACGGCAAGAAAACACAGAAAATATTAAAACTAAAAAGAAGAAAAATTTAAAAATTCTTCGTCTCTGCCCCAAATTATTATTTATGTATATATTACACTTCAAAATCGCGGTTACGATTTCTCTCTCTTTTTTTTTTTTTTTTTTTTTTGATATAATATCGTGAAAAATAAATACATTGATGATCGCTCGCTCTTTTCCTCCAAACAAAATCCCGAATCGAAACGAAAAAACGTCATCTTCGATTCATCGATTCTCTTTTTTCGCTTTGCTACAATTTTGAAAGGTGACAACGATTAAGATCGACACCGTGCCAGGCGTTTCTTATTTGCGACTCTTTGAATTTCTTTTTTTTTTTTTCACTTTTTTTTTTACGAAATAAACGCGCTAAAAACGACTCGATGCAAAATTATTAAAAAAGAAAAAACACGCATTAATTTTTCGTTTTTCAGAATTTCACATCGTTGTCGCTCCCTCAATC